>NC_056729.1:1587105781-1587323281 GCF_019279795.1 Protopterus annectens
AAGATCATGACCTCTGAGGTTTGGGAGGAAATTTAAAGAAATAATGACTACTCTATCCCCAACCCAAAACAAGATAATGACCTCTCAGGTTTGTGAGGAAAGTTAAAGAAATAATGACTACTCTATCCCCAACCCAAAACAAGATCATGACCTCTGAGGTTTGGGAGGAAATTTAAAGAAATAATAACATCATCCCAATCTCCCCATACAAGCTGCAGTGACTTTCTGTGTACACCTCTAAGCACCACTGGTTTTAAACAAGGTGGGGGTCAGTGCAGAGCAGCCACTTGCTCAGTTTACAGTAATTTCTTCAGAGTTTCTCAGAGGACTGGTGACCCTCATACACCAAGGCTTTATAAGCAGATTTTGACATGGTCTTTGTAGTAACCCACCACCAAGCAAATATAGCTATATCTATGTACAATTCAGATGTAGGATTGTGATAAAAGAGGACAGACGTAATGCACATCAGCTTTGTTCCAAACAGACATTTGCCACACATTAAAATATACCAAGTTACTTCACACAAATCACACTAGTCCTGCAAAGCCAGAATAATAAGCAAACACTAGCAAACAGTGAGTCATTTTCCTCCACACAGCCTAGCAATTATACCCAATCTATCTGTGCAAATCAAGTGTCAGGTTAAGTAGCCCATTTTATGTCTCCTAATTGCACACTAGTCTTGCAAAGCCACATAGTAGTAACTGCTTAAAACTGAGCAAAGGACAAAAACAACAGTTATTTTCATCCACCAACCTCATCCATATAGCTTTCAGCCTCTTACTTCCAGAATCAGGTACAAATCCAGTAAAGTCAATGACACATTTTAAAATATTAGTACTATTAAATTGATGAACCGACAGATTAAGAATGTGAAATAACCTGCATTTTCTGCAGCAAAATATGTCTAATTGTTGTCCTTGTTTTATTAGATGTAACCCACCACATTTTCTTTGCAAATTACTGGTTTTGTGCTGCGGTAGCATTGTCGCCTCATAGTAAGACGCTGTCCGGTTCAATTCTCAGCTAGAGCGTCTTCTGCGTGGAGACATGTGTGAATGGGCATACCTTCGTTGAAGGTTGTGTGTCAGGGCTGGTAACTTGGCATGTAAAAATCAGCTACCAATCATTAGCAGACCGGAGTTCCGCTGTAGCGACCCCTAACCGGGAAAAGCCGAAAGACACAACAACAACTAAGAATTAGGAGGGACAGAGCTAAATTTTGAGTCAAAATCAAGAACAGCTGAGAGGAATGCACCCACAACAACCATTACAGAAATTAATGATAAGCAATTCACAAAGAAACAATGGGGGATATATGTATATCTGCCAAATATGCAACAACATCTAGAAGATTTGGGATATTTGCTGGGAAGTGTTTATGTAGGTATTTATATACCCCAAGTAGACTCCAAATAATTTTTCCTCAGGTACAGAGCAAATGCTGGAGGTGTGAGGGGGAAGAAAGAGGAAACTGGGAACATATTTTCTGAGAGTGTAATGAGTTGGCAGACTTTAAAGATTCCCTGTAGACTGCTCTGTTGGAGATGCTGGGTGACCATATTGATGTAACTAAGGAAAGGATTTTTTGAGTTATGATATAGAACTGGAATTGCCAAGAAATAGTAAGGCCTTGCCAAGTCTAATTATGATGGCTGCCAAAAAAGCAATTACTAGAATATGGAAATCAAAGTCTAAACGAACTTTACTAGAAGTAACAAAGATAGTAACAGAGATAAACAACTGCAATTGGGATCTTTAGAAAAGAGTAGGAGTAAACTACACAGTAAAAATGGGAAGTGTGGGATCAATACATGCAGAGGAGGAATGAGGTTTAAAAGAAGGCAGGATCTGAATGAGCTATGTAATGGCTGACTGTAACTAACAATGACTGGATTTATTATAAGTGATGTATAATATTGCAGCTACATTTGCTTCAGCATGGTTTGTAATGTATAATGTTTATGACTCAGATTGTGCCCATATGGTTTACTTTCAATTGCATAAATATAAGATAGCCTATGTCACACATGATAATTTAATAAAAATGTTTATTGTTTAATAAAAAAACAGTTACAAAAATTAGGTCTGATGGCCATACCTATCATCCTTTTATTACAGGAATTTTGAACAAAACGAAAAATAAGTCCAAAATCCATGATAGATTTTAAATATTGCTCTTATAAATGTAGATATTGGCTAGAATAATAGCTTTTAAATTGGTATGTATTTCCTGAAGAATATGAATGGTTGTCATTATCTTGGGACTTCAATCTTCAATTGTCTGTCAGAAAACCACAAATTTATGAGGACCAGAACAAAAATATGAAAAGAAAAATGTACGCTCTGCAAAATTCTGGACAATTGAAACGTATGCTGATGGCCATGTAATAATTTTCATATTTTCTATTGCACACAAATAAGTTTCCAAACATCAAAAATCACAAAGCTATAATTAATGCAAAATATCTGGTTGGTCACTGCTAACATCACAGAAAATAAAGTAACAATATTACTTACCTCACTGCTTTCTCTCCCACACCATTCATTGACTAGGTTAGTCCTACTAGGCTAGTAGACTCTTTTTTCAGGAGAGACCCAAGGTGGTATTTATACTATTAGGGGGAAATATGGCCAGGGTATTGGGAAACTTCCCCTACTCTTTTCAATAGGTGCTGCAGGGTCCTTTACATCACCGGTTTAATGTCTCATCTGAAATGCCCCAACTAGCAGGCTGAAGATACAGCCAATCAGTAAAGCCAGACATTACAGTTTAACGCTTTGATTAAAGAAAACAAAATGCAATACATTGATGCAAACGTTCAGTACTGTGAGCACCACCACTTCACGCATACTAGTTTGAACATTGTGAGGTCTCTGCTGCAAGACCTCACAATGTTCAAGTCTAAGCACCTCTTCCCTGGGACACCCATCACACCGAGAGGTCAGCGCGTCATTTTATATTTGAATTTGTAAAGCAATGAAGCAATATATTTCATTGGTCTACAAAATAAATAAATAAATTCAAAAGACCACCCTTCCAAGTACAGCACCGTGTCACCTAGTTCACCTATGTGTAAGGCCAGCCCTGATTTTGGAAAATACAATTCAGTAATATCTTAGCTCTTAGAATGACTCAAAAAACCTAGTAAGTGCTCTCCCCAAAACTAAATTTCCTGATACCGCCCCTGATTTCTGGATTTCCTGACAGAGAGCCTGATTTCCTGACTACTGGGTAAAATTCCTGAGAGGCAGCAGCCCTATGGTGAGATAAATAATGATGTTGTGCATTTTGTTTTAAGATGTGTTTTATTAATGTTCACGATAAAGGACATGGTAATATAGAATGTAATGTTTTTTAAGGCTGATGAAGATAGTAGCAGTTGGCAAGCTCTCACCTACACTTGTTTAAACATTATGCGAATATACAAAAAGTTGTATGTGTAGCGTGACCTAGTGAACGATGTGGCTTGTTGTAAAACAGTCCAGAGACATGTAACTAAAAATGTAACTTTTTAAAACAAAACTACACACAAAAACAAATACACTACAACAAAGGACCCTCAGATACTTCTTGTGATAAACCTTTGCCCCACAATGTTCATACACTATTTCCACAGAGCAAACTATTTTACATTAACGGTGGGTTACAGCAGCAGACAGCAAATGTACTCCTTTGCGTGACCATCAGACAAACTATAATTTCTGTCTGCAGGATTCTGAATTTGGCAGAACTGTGATACACTTGTTAGAGTTGCTATCACACAGTGCTTAGCTTTTTCTTTTGGTTCTCAGCTGTGGTGCCTTCTTTTCAGAGTCTGCAATTGGTCCTCCTTGGAAAATATAGTTTTCACTGGGTTGGAAGCCACTGCCCCCCCCTCCCAATTCCATAGTCATGCCAGTGGACGTCCTAACTCCCTATAGATGTGCCGGTTGTGGGTCACTGCATGATGTGATCAGCACTGGGCTGACAGCCAGAGTATTTTTTTTTTGCTTTGCAGCTACTGAATGGCATTTCATCACTACACTGAAGTTGCTTAAGTAGGTAGTAGGAAAATGAGTGAATACGTGAATGAGGTCTAACTCCAGAGATTCTGTCAAAGGTGGTTAATGACAATAAATGGTTCTCAAACCAGCTATGGTGCCCTAGTAACTGAGCCTCAACATAACCCTCAATAGAAAAGCAGCTAGGGTCATTGTCAGTGCTATAGCTATTACTCTTATCAAACTAAACATTATGATTGATACACTTTAATATTACATTTTAATCCCTAATTTGAGAAAATGCATAAATATTACAACTCTTACTCCATTATGCACTTCCTTTTCTCTCATTTGACAGTTCCTCTTTTGCTTATATGTTTTTAGTAAAAGGGTTTTGCTTAATACACGTAGCTCTAAGAAGACAAACATTTGACATTACTAAGACATTCATTTAAATGAAAGCTGCTCACCTTGTACACATCGTATGAATCAATTCTGGTATCAAAACACACATATAGACTGTTCAGCATCTCAACAACCTGCAGGGGGGTACAGGAGGCAGCAATGACTGTGAATCCAACAATGTCAGAGAAAAAGATTGTCACCTATAACAGAAAGAAAAGAGATATAAACAGAGATCAAATAATATGAAGACGTAAATAGCAAATACAATATGAGATACACCTACTCTACATCTGCTGCATCGGAAAAGTATATTCTGCAAGCTTACTAAATTCTGGAACTATCCTACTTGCTAAACTAGTGGGTACACTTGTTTATTCTATGCTTGAAAAGCAGATGTTTGCTGACTCATTCTGAAGCCTAATATCTTCTCCTGCTTCTTTAGAGATTGAACACGTTCTGACATAAAATTTGATAACCTGTATCTGCATCCAGATTGATCCCTCCAGCCTCTTTACCACATTGTCGGAGTTCATTTACAAATAAAACTCCAGGTCATCTACACAGCTAGTTCTCGTGGAACTATTTTTACAACAAACATTGACATCAGACATTATGAGCTAAGCCATCATGACCTGCTGAGGTTTGTATTTTCCTACTATCCATTTCCATTCATTTAAAGCCTAAGACCCCCCCCCCACTCAGTTTCTGCAATCAGATTCATTAGACCCTTCCAATCTAAACAGCCATTTTTTTTTGCTTAAATGTGTTATTAACATTTTAAAAATAAATAATAGAATGTAACGTACACAATATATGAAGAAATTAGATGCTTAAGCAAATAAACAATGAAAAAGGAATATCAAAAAAAGATAACAAAAGCAACTGTTACAAAGGTGTCTACTATATATGAAAATTCTATATATGTATGAAATTTTGTTTGTTATTGATAGATTAATGGCTGTTTACTTCACAGATCATCGAGTTTCATCCAGGTATTGTAAGAAGAAGTAGTTCAGTTTGTTCTCGCTTTAATTGTAAGTAATTCCAGTTAACAAACTTCGGTTGCTACAATTATAAATTCTTTCAAAGAAAACAGCCAGTTGTAATTAAATGGTGTCATCCAGTGCGAAGTCGCAGGGGAACTTTACTATCCTGTCAAGTGATAGACATAATGTAGAGATGCTGTTGGAATGGGGTGAACATCCATTGGCAAGATTCACCTCACAGAGCCATGGTCTCACACAAACACACACAAACACACACAAACACACACACACAAACACACACAAACAAACACACACACACACAAACACACGCACACACACACACACACACAAACACACACACACACAAATACACGGGCGCGCACTCACACACACACACACACATACACACACACACACAAACACACACACACACACACACACACACACACACACACACACACACAAACACACACACGTCCATGCACATCTAAGGAAAGCATAGTTTTCCTGTCAATCTACTGGCATATGAAAACTCTAGTAAAAGGCCATGTGAACATGTAGAGAATGCACAAGCTCTACAAAGAAGGCATAACAGGTGGCAGTTCAACTGGAGTTCCAAGCACTGCAAGGGAGGAATGTTAAAGATTACAATATCATGCCAGCCACATTCAGATTCGTAAGCATAAATGTAATGGCGTAACAGTGTACACCTAAACCACTGTGTTTGTATTTGAAATTCCTCATTTACAGCTATAAGATAACTGCAGTTTTCTCATAACCTGTACAATATCTGGAAAGATAAGATGTATTATGTAGCAAGTGAAAACAGCAGCATTGAAGAAAAAGTTCTCCAGAGAAATACAATTTGCATTTGTTTACAGTCTGTGACAAGGCAACTTTGTTTGTTCTTCCTGAGTCCTAGTGCTTGGAACCCCAGTTTGATTGTCTCCTTGTTATCCTGGCAACTGGGGAGCCAAGAAAGCAGCAGTGCGCCACGTAACCAAGTTTAACGATCAGATGTTTGAAAAACTGAACCATGAGGAAGGACTTCTTCATGGTACAGTTCGACAAACATTTGATCAGTAAACTAAGAAACAGAATTGGTTATTTAGTGCACTGCTGCCTTCCTTGGTTCCCCAGATCCCAACGGAACAGATATTTTAGGTTGTTTGTTTACTTTAAATCCAGACTACCATAGCCCTCCTGACATAATCTCAAACCTTCTCTACCTGCTGCATCATGTGCTGAAGTTAATCAAAGAACACATATATTACATGGTCCACTAGTGTTATCAGTGGTGCTTCACCATTGTCAGGCCTGCTTAATCATCTGGCTATGTTCATGGCTTTCATAATTTAATGCAGATGCACGTCCTAATGAAGTTACCACTGATGACGCATTTCTGTGACAGACCTCTTGAAACCACTACACTGGTATAGTACTGTAAATATATCCTAAAAAGCTGACAATACTTGTCCATTACTTAAAAATGTTCATTTATCACACAGATCAAGAAAAATTACAGAGGATGAGCTTTAACATCCTTTATCTCTCTGAGCAGGGTGCCTGCTATCTGTCCCCTTTTAAATGTTAGTTATCAACATTAAATGCCTGAAGCACTGTCCACCACTGCTAGCAAAATCTGAGCTGATGCATTCATGACCCTTGTATCACAGAGGGAAATGTTATTTTTAGTACGACCCCAAATACAACGTACAGACAACAAATAGATACAACGTCCATGCCACAAGTAGAAATTATAAACTTTTAATTGTTACTGCTTATTCTCTCATACTAGTCCAAGTCAGAATCACTGCTAAAAAGAATTTAACTCTAGCTTTATAGTGACAAATTTTTTAACTAATGGTTGGAGCAGCATCACTGCTCTTGCTATGCATGTCAGCTGATATATTGCCAATCATCCAATTTTCTCCAGGGCTACCGTACTGAAAACTACCAATGTTTCTTCATAGCTTTTGTTCTTTATAACTCTTATCACTTTACTAGTTTTATAACATAATGTTTAGCATTTCCTGTTTTGTTTTGGGTTTTTTTTGTATTTTGTATGATCAGCCATAAAGGCATCGGCCTTAACAGAGGAGATGAATATGACTTTTAAACAATGAGAAAAATTATTTCCTTTGCTAATTTTTTAGTCTTTAAACCGCCCACTCTTATATATGGCATTGTTTAGACAGGTTATACGCCACAGCATCCATCCTGTGATTTGTCATGACTTCAAGCATTTATTTACTTTGCTGCAATGAATTATCACCGAAAAGCAGAAGGCTTGTATGATGCAGATGCTTCAGACCTTGTAATTTGCTTGTCACCCTGGCAGTGCAGTTATCTTGTTTATGATGTAAATGCCAAGCCCAAGTTACATTGTTTAGCTTAGAAGATATTTTCAAAATATTAAAACACCCTTTCTTCAATGGGGTACATATCTAACTTCAACTTGCAATGTGTTTCCATTCCGATTATTGAAACAATCGTTGGTAACTCTCATTTCCTTACCTCACTTCCTGATAACAGAGCTTCCACTTATTAGCTTAAAGTATGTAATTGTTGCTTATCATGTACACAATGACATCAAGGCGAATGCTGTAAATTCTCCTGTGCGGTGAGCATTGTTTCTCTTTCTACACCTGACAGCAATTTAGTTCTCAGAACATAAACAGAGTAGTTATTTAATTCTGTAAAGCAAACACCCACAAAGCAGTTTGCCTCACTGGCTCATCACATATCTCCCTACCAGATATGCAAGAACATTTTTAACATCTCTAAACTTCCATATCAGATAAACAT
The DNA here is from genome assembly GCF_019279795.1 of Protopterus annectens. Classification (NCBI taxonomy): domain Eukaryota; kingdom Metazoa; phylum Chordata; order Ceratodontiformes; family Protopteridae; genus Protopterus; species Protopterus annectens. The sequence goes on from NC_056729.1 coordinate 1,587,113,968, forward strand.
TATAGTTTGTTTCTGTTTTTTGTGTTGCTTGACAGGATTTCGGTTAAAAAAATAACGGTAAAAAATATTGCATTTTAAAGTAAAACGGTACATACACAAAAGGAAAATGTGAGAAAATAAGTTATCTTTAATTGTTGGAATCCACTATCCAGCATTTTATCTTACTACAATTTTCTTCAAAAACATATGTATAAATGTAATAAGTGTTTGTGTGTGTTTGGGAGGCTGCAGTTCCTTACTCTATATAATATTGTATTAATTTCAGCACTTTCAGTACTGTTGACAAACTGCACAATCACTCAAGTCTACCAGAATGACCATTTTGACAAAAATCATTTTAGCAGACATTTTTTATAATAGCAGATAATGCCCCAGGTGGCTAACAGTGGTAGAGAGGTACAAATCTATGCAGTATCTACACTGTGCAGTGCCTGTCTGCTACCTGGATGAACTGTCAAAGTACTTGAATTGCTCGTCTGCATTAAGCAGTAAGGGGTAATGCTCTGTTGTAACTCAGTGCTGGCGATAAGAAGGGGACAGGGTAGTGCTAAACTTAGAAAATGAATTATCAGCCTATAATTTGTGTACTACTGGCATTAATGTCCATACCCATGCTCCAGTGGCCAGTGGACTACTTACTCCAGTCCACTAAGTGTAGATTATGCTGGACATTGCAACTGAGACATAAACAGGAATTTAAAACTAACATAGGTTCATAGAATAGTACTAAGCTAACTGCCCTTGCAAGCCATTTTAAGCCTAGCCAATCATCCCTTGTGAGACTCAAACCCTGCACCTTGTGTTTGTAAGGCAAACACCTTAACCATTAGGCCACTCTCCCACAGTATAGCTTATGAATGAATTCTGTTTTGTGCCAAAGAAAGACACATTAAATGATTTTTACTCAGCATCATGAAGATGTTAAGACCTCCAGCTTACAATTATGTAGTCCAACTTTTGATTAGCAATATTATTGTGGAAAGGAAAACATGAATGGTAAAGATAATGAAGTGCATAGACGAAGGCAGACTATGTATGGTAGTTTGAATAATGTAGTTATTATATTTATTTATTTAGTGCAGTTGGGTGAGACCCTCTGGTCTGACTGGAGTGGGCTGGACTTCAGCTGCAGTGCGGCTTCCTCCTAACACTGTCCTCTCCCCAGTACTGTATTTATTGGAGAGTTGCACCTTGGTGTTTCACCTCTCCAGCTGGAGTTGTCAGCAGACCTGGACTGGTGACAAACAGGTAAGGAAGGACAGTAAGCCGGAAACCAACAGGAACTATTCACATAAATTTGGTTTTACTGACTGCTGGGAAGCCCTGCCCCTATGTACTGGCATTATTTTTAACAGGTCCCCGCAAACCACAAGGACTGTAATAGTAAATGCATCCCTGCCCTTTTACCTTGAGCACATCATCTCAGTACTCCCCCACTATCAGAAAACAGGTGACATCATCTGAGTACCCTCCATCAGAAAACAGGCAACATCATCCCAGGACTCCCCTCACTATCAGAAGACAAGTGAGCACATCCCTTCTTTCCTCTCCCATTTTGTACGGGAACCTGGGCAGCTCATTGACCCTGAATTACCCAGGCTTTGTTCAGGGCTCTATTCTTTTATACCAAAGGAGGTGGTGCATTAAAGTTTGAACAGCATCTGGAATCAGCTGAATGAAATGCTGCCGCTATCAAAAATCTTTTTTTTTATTCTACAAGGGAGAAATTCACTAGTTTCTTTAGTTTCTCTGGACCTCATTATGCTCTTTTACACCCCTTTAGTTAATATCCAGATCAACTCAGAGGATAACAACATGCTTACATTAGCGGGAAAACAGCTGGGTGTTGCTCTTACCTTACCTAATCTTTATATATGTCCTGTGCTTTCATGCTAGGAGTACTGGCTGCCCCAGACATGCAGCAGCTGAAATATACTTAATATAACGTCAGGAAAGGAGTAATTAACTAAATATAAATATCCCTTATCTGATATGGGGAAAACAAGGACAGACAAGGGGAATGGTATCATACAGAAAACTGCGACAATAATGGCAAACGGGGTAGGGGGCTCACATTTATTACTTGATTTCTTGGAGTGGGACTACTATGATGTAAAGGGACTGTATACAAAACACTTGTGTGTAGGGACAGAACTTCCAATTGAGAGGACTTGGAAAATCCACATACTTTGCAAAGGTGAACATTGAAGGGGGATATAATACACTGTGCTTAATTGTACAGCAGGGTGGGCAGGGGTTAGAGAGGGAGTCTGAGACTTTTAATGGGATATCCATAAAGGAAGATGTGAACATATTTTGTATGTGCTACACACATAGCCGGCCTTAGGCATAGGCCAACTAGGCAGCCGCCTAGGGCGCCACTCTAGCAGGGGGGCTTTTTCAGTGTTTATTTGGTGTACGTAGACTAGGATGGGGGCACCGGGTGGTGTGGTGGGGGGCGCCGTGGAGCCCCTTTGCCTAGGGCACCAGTTGACCTAAGGCTGCTCCTGGCTACACAACAGTATACTATGAGGTGGAAGGGATGTATTACATCACCACTATATTCCAAAAAGATGTACAAGGATTTATTTATTATCTTGAAATAGGTGAGCAATGGGAGGGAAGAATTTATTTAACACAAGGGACAGTGCTTAGACATGTGTCTTTTAGCCTTGGCGCACATCTCTGCAGGATGAGTTTAAACATCAGCTATACCACCAAGCACAGGAAACTGTGGAAACTCTGATGCAGTCAATGTTGAGGAGTGATAGGCCAGTGAGTTTCCATATGACAAAGCAACAGATGACACAGGATGAAATTGAAGAGAATGTGCCACAAGAAGATGCTATAGAACTTTCTATAGAATGCCCACAGGAAATGGAAAACAAGGGATGTGCCCCCAGTATGGAAGAAAAAGAGTTAAGAGAAGAGTTGCTTGATTTAATAGACAAAGACAGATATATCAAGATCAGTGAGAGAAATAGACTGCAGAAGGTTAATAAAACCCCAAAAGTCAGAAGCTTGATAAAACAAATGAACACAGTAATTAGGACTGTCCATAGAGATCCATGCGATATAAGAAGTAAACAGAATACAATACTGTGCTGCTAAATTAATAACTGATAAAGTTCTACCACAGGAACATAGGGTAGCGAGGGAAAAGAGGGGGCAACAGCGAATACCATCGTGGAAATATCGAATAGAGAAAACTGTAAAGCAGCTAAGACAAGAAGTATCATTGTTAGAAAATTATACAAGAGAGAACAGATCAATGAAAATATTAAGAAAGATAGATGTGATAAAAGCAATGTGCAGTATTAGAACAGACCAGGATCTATTATGCACTATTGGAGATAAACTAAAAATTTCAAAACAGGCGGCAAGACTCAGAAGATACGAAGATAAATATAAGGTAAAAACACAAAATAAGCAATTTACTGATGACCCAAAAATGTTTTATAGAGAAGTGAGAAATAAGGCAAAAGGAATTGATAGACCACCGAAAAAAAGAGGACGTAGATACATTTTGGAGAAGTATCTATGAAGATCCTGTGGAACATAACAAAGATGCTAAATGGATAGAAAAAGTAAAAGAAAGAATAAGAAGTTTAAAGGTACAGGATATGAAATGGGATGAAATAACAGCCAGAGAGATTGAAACAAAGTTGAGAAAAATCTCTAATTGGAAAACACCAGGCCCAGATGCAGTACCTAACTTTTGGCTTAAAGTATTAACTTCTTTACACGACAATCTAGCCATGAGTAAGAACTATTTATATGCACACCCCAAACAAACACGGCACTGGTTAACAACAGGAAAAACAATGCTCTTACTTAAGAGTGAACCTGCAAGCTACCCTAAAAATTATAGACCAATAACTTGTCTTCCGATGATGTATAAACTATACACGGGGATTGACGCTGACAGAGTTTATAGTCATTTAGAAGAAAACTCAGTTATGGCAGTAGAACAAAAGGGAAATGAAAGAAAGGCATACGGAACAAAGGATCATTTGTTGTTAAATAAAGTTGTAGTGGAGAACTGTAAGAAAGGGAAGAATCTAAGTATGGCATGGATTGACTATAAAAAAGCATTTGATAGTATCCCACATTCATGGATAAAAGAGTGCTTAAAAATGTATAAGGTACATCCTACACTGATTGATTACATTACAGTAACCATGAAACAGTGGCAGACCACTTTGCAATTAAGCCATGATAAAGGACAGATTATTATCCCAGGGATAAAAATGCAAAGGGGGATATTCCAGGGTGACTCCCTGTCACCGTTGCTATTTGGCCTTGCCATTAATCCATTAAGCTGTTACTTAACATCTTAGGCCATGGCTATAATTTGGCTTCTAGAAAACAACAGTCTAATGACTTCTCATCTTCTCTTTGTCAATGATTTAAAATTGTATAGCTCATCAGATGAGGAACTGAAAGCACAGCTGCAGGTTGTCAAAACCTTTTCAGATGATACTGAAATGTCATTTGGTCTTGATAAATGTGCAAAAGTAACCTTTAAAAAAGAAAAATTGCAGCACCAGGAAAACATCAGTTTGGGACAAGAATGTGATATAAAAGAACTTGAGCAAGAGGGGGTGTATAAATACTTGGGAATTGCTGAAGGATCAGCAATAAAACATGAACAAATGTGAATAAAGCTTAGTAAGGAGTACTTTAGAAGACTTAAATTAATCCTGAAAACAGCACTGACACCTAGGAATAAGATCCAAGCTATAAAATCAATTTGCTCTTCCTGTCCTAACTTATAGTTTTGGAGTGATTGACTGGCCTCAAAAAGTGTTGGATAGACTGGATATTAAAACCAGAAGGATGCTTCATGCTCACCAAATGATTTATAAAAAAATCAGTGTATACCAAGATTATATATTCCCCATTCTGAAGGAGGGATGGGCCTCCTTGAAATTGATGACGTATAGATCTGCAATCGTAGGACTCCACACATATCTACTGACCTCACAAGATCCAAATGTGGTGAAAGTTTTGAAACATGAGGAGAATGAATCTAAGATGACATCTCTGCTTAATTTAGCAGAAGCATATCGACATCAAGCAGGAATGGAAGTCAAGCCAGAAGTGGATAAAAAGCAGGCAGCAACTGAATGTGCTAAAAAAACAAAAGAAAGAATATAAGGTGAAAGATCAGATGAGAAGACAAGAAATGTGGAAAAAACATAAATATAGTTGCAAGTATAAAAAATGTCCGGAAGAGCCTCATGTTGATCAAGAACGAATGCAGGAATGGTTAAGGAGAGGTGAAGTTACATCAAGAAATGAAAGGTTAATATTGGTAGCCCAAGATAGTGGGCTACGTACACACTCATTTACTAAGTCCATTGAATATGTGGGAGAAACAGACATATGTAGGTTTTGTGGAACCGAATTGGAAACAGTCACACACCTTATTGCTGGTTGCGAGACTCTAATGGCAGAGGGACTGTATACTGAAAGGCATAATAATGTGGTGAGATTGTTACACTGGAGATTGTGCAAACATTATGGTATCAAAGTGGCTGAAAAACACTGGAAACATGAGCCACACAGAATCATAGAAAATGATGAAGTTTACATCACATGGCATCACCCAATACCAACAGTCCAAAAGATAGATGCTAGAAAACTGGATATAGTGGTCCAAGAAAAGAAGACAAAAGTAGCATTGATCATTGAAATCGCCACACCTAGTGACTACAGTGTCTTGCGTACAGAGAGACACAAAGTCATAAAATACCTCGATCTGCAGGCAGAAATGAGAGCCATGTGGAAGAAAGATACCCAGACAGTTCCAATAGTAGTAGGAGCAACTGGTCTTATAAAAAAGAATTTACAATCGTACTTAGATATGTTAACAATTCATGTAACACCATATGAATTGCAGAAGGAGTCATTACTGGGCACCTTGCGGGTGCTGCGAAGAGCACTTTTGGCTAACAAAGAGTGAAACAATACTAATTTCATGAACATTTATCGTACTTTGACTTAGGAATGGGGTCCATTCCCGTCATGGTATTAAAAACCCAAAAGACTTGGAGCAATTAAAAATGACAGAATCATAGTTTAATACCAGATGTACAGACCTCGCCAGATTGAAGTCATGTTACAGAAGTAACTTGAAGTCCTTCATGCACTCCAGTCTATCCTTGTTGCACTGATGGAGAGACAGAATGCTGACAAGCAATTGTTTTCCTCTCATACATGCACCTTATGAGAGAACAAGTTATAAAATCCAGACATTATGAAAACAAAATACTGTGGATTGTATAATGTGACTGCAATGGACATTCTAAAGGGTAAAAAGCCTTAAAAAATGTCTTTGTGATTGGGAGATATTTCTATAACACAATCTTCTTCAAATGTTTATTCTTTCCATTAAGTCTGTACCAGGCATATCTGTTGTATGATCAAGGGTGCAATATACAAGCGATCAGCAATGTATTATTACATGTTTCTGATATACATACTACGTTAGTCTTATTGTATGTAAAAAAGGTGCAACAGGGGGTGCTGTTGAGCCTGAACAACTATGACACTCCCAACTGTATTGCTCCATCCCTAGCACTAAAAAAGTCAATTTTATGTTATGGTGGAGGGAGAGATTATTGGCAAAAGGATTATAGATTTCAAGAATAGCATGAGAAGTATAAACCATGTGAATTTTAAAAGGTAAGCAGCAAGGAAAGTGAGAAACATGACAGAATTCTTGGTAAGCTAGGTAGTTTAACAATTAATATGGAGTCTAGTAATGTATTTCGGCTTTTCCCGGTTAGGGGTCGCCACAGCGGAACTCCGGTCCGTTAATGATTGGCAGTGGATTTTTACAGTGCCAAGTTGCCAGCCCGACACCCAACCTTCAAGGAAGGCACCCCCACTGATGCACGCACCTACCTACATGTCTTTAAATGTCACTTGACTGCAGGGAGGACATGCAGACTCCACACAGAAGGCACTCCAACCGAGAATCGAACAGGAGAACCTCTTGCTGTGAGGCGATAATGCTAACCGCTGCACCACCACAGCAGCAATCATCAATATGGAGTCTACACAGCAGAAAAGGGTTACTATCAGAAGAAAGATTGAAACTTTAAAAATAATAGAAGTAATGAGAGGTGTACAAATGAGTTAAAAAGGCAGTCATATGGTAGGAAACTGAACTGCATAAGCCTGGAAATATTGGGGGTATTTCACTCACCTGACTTGAAGGTTTTGAAAATCAATTAAGAAGAAAGAATGATAGAATTCTAGGGTTAAAGGAGAGAGTCAAGGAGGCAGACAGTAAAGTCTGTGAAAAACTGGTCATCTGTTTTCATAAAGAAGCTTCCTGAAATTAAGTACCAGACTCACGACCCCACCAGACTCATAGATCCCACAGAGTAGGGAATATGTTCGCTCCGAAAAAGAAGCCATGGTACCTAATTATTAAGAGTAGCTAAAAAGTGAAGGCGTGGTTTGTTAGGCAGGTGGCTGTGTAGATGGAGTTATGGCTGGCCACGGAGTCAAAGTAACAGGAATGTTTCAACTGCAGTACACCAGTAAAAAATCCAGTTATACCCAATGATCTGGAGTTTTTAAACAGAAGGCGCTATAGGCAGGTTAGTGTGCACAGATTAACAGTATGATACAGATCACTGAAAGACACAGTTATATTGTATACTGAAGTGATGAAGAGAAAAATGCTTGATGGGTGGCAGACAGAAAGGAGGAAATTGAACACATGATGTTTACAATGCCAATGTGCCAGATGATAATACCACTGATATCACACCAGAATTGATGTGATTGCTATTGGTCATGTCCATACTGCTGGAAAAGGAGACGAGACTGTTTTGTCTGAGGCCATGAAGGAGAAGGAGTCAAGAATGTAGTAGGGCCAAAGAAGAACATTAGCGGAGCTTGAGGAATGCCTGAGCAGGAAGGTGTAAAGGGTAGCTCTCTCTTAAAAGGTTAAGAGCAGATAAACTATTAGTGGGATGTCACAGAGGAAGTAATAGTCAGTGAAAATTATAGGTGATCCATCAGTTAAGCAAGAAGGACTGTGCTGAGATAAGACTTGGCACAAAAGAGGGGATCGTGATGAGGGAGACAGTTAAGAGAGTGGCACGACCACAAAGTATGTTAGAAGAGATCTCAGATAGCTAGCCACAACTTCAAAACTTCTTATGTACATTTATTTCTTGAGTATCTCTTCTTTTGTTTAATCTTCCTTCTTTTCTTTTTATTTCTGTAAATGTTTAGGCATTTTAATACTATAATGGGAAAAGGCTTTCTTTCTAAGTCAAGATATAATTAAAGTTCATGATACCAGTATTGCTTTAATGTTCAAAGTTTACAACAATACTCTTCTCAGCTTTTTTTTTTCAGCAAGCATAACACACCCAAAACTGCCTCCTTCTGTAATTCTTATGGCCTTATATGTATTATTAGCATAATTAAGTGTGCTTAGAATGTCTTATTTTTTTTATTAATCCAGTTGCTCCTTCTATTACTGCAACTGCCTGGGTGTCCTTGTTCCACACTACCCTAGTTTCCGCTTGTATGTCTTGATATTATGTTTCTAAGTACAGGAGACACTGTAGAATGGCTGTTTTAAAAATTAATGCTTCTTTTTTTTCCTTTTTTCCTTCATCTAAAATATGTGGTTTTCCAGATTCTACTTTTGTAACTGTTGGTATGGATGATCCTGTGTAATCTTTATTTTCTCCAGGTATGGTAGCTCCTATGGTCTGAAATGATGAGGCCAATAAGATACGAATGGAATGAAGTGCAGATGAGCCGTAACTGTCAGGTTACATAAGGTTTTGAAAAGTATTTGCAAACTATATAGACCAAGGCTGTCCAACGGGGCATGCCAATGTCTTTTCTGTGGCCCCCAAAGCCTTGGCCAAAATAAAGACACATACATTTTCTTTACAGTTAACTGGTCCTGTTACTTTAAAAAGGTTCAGGACCATTTAACCATGTTTTACATTTTTATGTCTGCACAAATGTAGTGCAGATTCAGCACAGTTCCCGCTCACTGGTGGTTGCAAGTGGTGTTGGATATTTAAAAGTTATGTACTAACCATAACTAGGTATATGTGTTGTCTTCTTTCATTCTTCCTCACCACTAGGTCTAGGATCAGTCCCTCAGATCTGACTCAGTTGTTCTTTTCCTAGACTTCAGATCCAAGCCTATAGCTCATCCCTTTACCCATAATCCCCCACCGCTTCCTCCAAGCCCTCAGATCGAGTTTGCTGTGTCTATATAACCATATATAAAGAGTACTTTTAGTTAACATATGTATACAAATCCCACAATTAATTCCAAGAAGAAGGGAATGTAGAAAATTTGCTTAGGCTCAAACGTAGAAACCATGGGTTCTGACTTCCTCTAGAATTCTTCCAGAAACATAGGAAGGGGGATGATGGGGGGGTGGGGAAGAATGAAAGATGACAACATAGACAGCTAGTTATTGTAAGCCCATAATTTTTAAATCTGATGTGGTCTCTTTCATTTTAACTCACCACTGGGTCAGAGTCCCCAGCTACATTGCTCTTGGGTGGCCCTTATGGAAGAACATGACGGAGCACCACTGAACTAAAGGCATCTCTGCTTCTAGATATAATGTCAAGCTTGTAATGAGTAATAAAGGTATGAATCATAAACCAAATGGCTGCTGCACAAATTTCCTCAAATGAAGATCTGGAAGAAAAGGTCACGGATGTAGCCACAGATCTGGCAGAATGAGTTTTAGGTGGTCGGGGTAAAGATAACCCTGCTTGGCGGTAAATCAACAAAATACAGTCTAAAATCCATTTGGACAAAGTGACTTTAGAAACTACTGACACAAGCGATTAGGAGAGTAGGGCAGAAAAAAATTGGTCAGACTTTCTATGCTGCTTCATTCTGTGAAGATAAAAATGTAAGTGCCTATGAACATCAAGAAAGTGCAACACATATTCACCCCTGTTTGTAAACTTAGGAAAGAATACTGCTGGACAGACTCATTAAAGTTTGACTTAGTGGCTATCTTAGGAATGAAAGAAGAGTTAGTACATAAAGACACTCTGTCCTTGTGGAAAATTATATAAGGGAGTTTCGAAGACAAGGCCTGTAATTCAGAGACTCTTTTCACCAATGTCAATGCTACCAGCAGAACAGTTTTCCAAGAAAGAAACTTTAAATCACAGGTCTCTGATGTTCAAAGGGTTTCTCTGTAAACCCTTATAACACACAGTGAGATACTATGGCAGAAAAGGTTCCTTGCTAGATTGTCGAACAAAAAACTCTTTCAAGAAGGCTTTACATAACTTAGAGGCTCATAAGGAAGCATGTCCATGCCCCACAGGAAAATTTGATATTGCCGCAAGTTGTAGCTTGAGTGTAGAAAAACTAGCTCCTTGGTGAAAAAAGAAACTGAAGAAAAGCAAAATTCCAGACACAGATGCTGAATAGGGGTCAATGTTCTCTTTGTTAACCCACACAGAAAACCTATTCCATTTATTTTTGCTAATTTTCTTGGTGGAATACTTCTGAGAGGCCAGAATAATATTTTGACTGGGGAAGTGACCCTGGGCTGCCTAATAATGAGTGGAACTGGAAAATAAATGTGGTCAGTTTGAGGGTGTGGAGATTGGGGTGTCGAAATTCTGATGGGTGAGACAGGAGGTCCTGGTTGTGTTCCAGAATCCAAGGAGGATACTTTAGATGAGACCATAGGAAGGGGAACCACACTTGGTGAGGCCAGAAGGGAGCAATGAAAATGACTGAGCACTTCGACCTTCTTCCCTTCTGGAGTAATCTTAGGTTTAGGGGAAGAGGAGAATAAGCATAAAGGAGACCTGGGGGCCAATCATAGACTACAGCTTCTTACAGTGACTCCCTCTGAGGAGGATCAGAGTGAAGAACTTTCTGCACTTGTTGTTCAGGGAGAGGCAAAAAGGTTGCGGTGAGGCTGGCCCCAATGGCTGAAAATCAAATTTGCTAATTTGAGACCCCTTGTAAGAAGCCAGAATGGACCTATTGAGCCTGTCTGCCAATACATTGTTTTTCCCTGGTATGTGTGTTGCAACTAAAAAGCGGTCTGAAGAGATCGCCCATTCTCAGACTCTCATGGCATCCATGCACAATGGGTAAGAATGGGTTCCTCCTTGCTTGTTGATGCACAGACTACTGACATGCTGTCTGTGTGAATAGCAACAGTCCCTAAAGGAAGATCATCCTGAAAGGCTTACAAAAATAGGACTGGTCTCATCTCTCGGCTGTTTATATGCAAATTGGCCTCTGTAAGGGACCATGTGTCTTGGACCATCTTTCCCATATAATGCCCCCCCAGATGGGAAGTGTCCATGGTCAATGTGGCTGTTGGTGGGCTGACAGAGACCAGTCTGCCTAGGCGTAAGCCTTGGCACTGAAGCCACCACTGTCAGTGGCAAATCGGTCTGAGTTTCACTCATGTGGAGAGGGGTTGATGTAGCATCGACCATTGAATTTCTTCGGTCCACGTGGAAAAAGGAGGATGTAGCATCGACCATTGAATTGCTAGGGTCCATTGTAGAACTCTCATGAAGAACCAGGCCAGTTGGACTAAGCTATAGTTGCCACCATGGATCCCAATACCTGTAGAACTAGCCTCGCCATAGGAGAAGGGTGAGACAACATGTCCTGTTTCTGATTCCGTAGAATCATTATCCTCTGTAATGGTAGGTATGCCACAGTTCATTGAGTGTTCAGCCAAATCCTGATGAACTCTATGTTTTGCGATGGCTGTAATTTTGACTTTGCAAAATTTATAGAGATCCCTAAGGATCGAGAGATACCGAGAAGATAGTCTATGGCCTGTAGTAGTTGATGCCTAGTTGGGACATTTAGTAGCCAATCATGTAAGTATGGAAACACCTAGAATTCTTTGAGCTGCAAGTGAGCTGCCACCACTGCCATGCATTTGGTAAACACCCAGGAAGCTGTGGTGAGTCCAAAGGGCAGTGCTCTGAACTGGTAATGACTGGCTCCCAGCCAGAAGCACATAAATTTCCTGGAGCGCCTGTGTATCTTTATGTGGTAGTACACATCCTGGAAATCTATGGAGTACATCCAGTCATCTATGCTCAGAAGCAGTAGAATGGACGGGTTCCTATTAGAACAATGAAAAAGCATTTCACTGAATACGTTTTCATCGACACCTAAACAGCGAACAGGCAAAATAGCGAAGCAGCTGTTCAGTGAATTCTTTCTCTGGGAAAGAAGTCGCTTGACCGCTTTGTTGCTTTGCCGTGTTCTGTACTGTAGTGTGGTCTCAGAGATTCCCTTATCCGGTATAGCTCCCAAGCATAAATGTGCAACAGTTACTGACCTTAGGGTTAGGGTGTGGGTTAAGATAAGTGTATATGTTTTAAACTGTTTACTTTTTTTTTTGCGTTAGATGTATGGTTGAGTTATGTACATATTTGTTTTCAGCTGTTTACTTTTTGGGGGGGGGGGTAGAATTAGGGTTAAGGTAAGTGTGTATTTGTTTGGAAATGTTTACTGTTTTTTTTTTTTTTTTGGTTGGAACAGCTTGCTTTCCCTAGGAAAGAAATCACTGTTCTGAGGTGTCGACATTTTCAGCTTTCGCTGAAATAGAGTCGATGAAATATCATTTGCTGTTTTAAGCATTCAATGTTGTAATATAGACCCGAATGGACTGTACCATAACCATCCAGAACTTGGACTTCTTTACAAACCAGTTCAGTCTGCTTAGCTCCAGGACTGGTCTTTGGTTCCCCATTTTCTTTGGCACCAAAAAGAAGCAGGAGTAAGTTCCAAATCCTACTTGTTCAGTTGAGACTCTTTTTTGAAGCAGCTTTTGAATCCCTAGAGCTGTTGACTCCCTCTGATTGGGTGGAACATTGGGGAGCTTTTCATCTGTTACTGTAGGGGGAAGGGAAAGGGGGCTGTAATATCCTCTATTTATGATGTTTAGCACCCAGTTTTTTGTGATTTTTGTCCAGGCTTCTGACTGCAATGCAAAACATTCCCTGACTGCCTCCAGAGAAGAGCGGATGGGCATCACTTCTGGAGCACTGATAGGGTTTGTCGGTAAAGGAATCCCAAAAACCCTGATTCTGCAGGCCCCCTCAACCCTAGGGCAGTGTCTGTCATTGAAACCTCTACCTCTGCCTCTGGAAGAGGAATCTCCCAGCAAGTCTAGGAAAGGTCCCTGGGACTTGCACAACCACATTTTCTTTCCAACTCTTTGGTTCCTGGAGAAGGTATGCTGAGGGGTTGAAAACTTGATGCCAACAGCAGACAGGGTCTTTCCTTCCTGCTCGTTGTGGGTAAGCATTTCCTTAACTGACGGTCCAAAAAGGGAGGATGCATAAAACGGGGCATTAATAAAGGATACCATAAAGGGATCCATGAAACTGCAGAGCCCCACCCAGTTATGACGTTGCATAGCTATGCTTGAGCAGGCTGCTCAAAATGTGCTTTCTGCAGCATAGGAAAGTAACCTCATTGATAAATTGGCAATAGATGTAAGAGTGGTCAACTGCTGAGAATTTTACAGTTTCTTAATCAAATCCCTTTACAGACTTGTGAAATTTGCCATAAAATTTAATGACCTCAAAGCGAAAGTAGACGAGGCATAAACATGCTTCCCAAACCTGTCCACTGCTCTGGATTCTTTGTTCAGAGGATGAACAGTGGAGCTATGTTGTGCTAGCTCCTTTTTCATTGCTGCTGCCACAACCATGGCATCAACCTTGACACATTTAAGCCAGTACTGACGATCAGCGGGTGGAGGACAGAATCTTGTCAGGTCATTTTGGAATTGGCTCAATGGTGTCCAGTTCTTTCCAGGCCCGGTGTGAGACTAAGTCAATGAGCTCATCCACCAGGGGGGTCACCCAAGATGTAGATGGGCCAGTCCAAAAGGCCTCAGCACAGACTCTTCCAGTGAAGGACTTTCGGATGACCAACCACCCCTCTGCCTAAGGATTTCCATGATGTCCCCGAAGGAAACATCATCAGGTGGAGATATGGGGATCCTTCACCTTCCTCAAAGTCTGTGTCTTCCATGAGAGACTCCACCAGGGTGTCCATGCATCTCCTTTTACACATCATTTTCCGGGGGACCTCCTCGGTGGGGTGGTCTGGGAAGGTATCGGAAGAGGAGGGGCGCCTAAGAAGGGAACATGACTGGGGGCCTTCTGCAACTGGCTGACCTTACTGGACAGAAATGATGAGTTCTGAGCACACAATAGCTGGAGGATGAGAGAAGGAGCCAAGATACAAGAGGACATATCCCCAGTTGTGGAGAACATCCTTTCCACAACCCAGAAAGCATAAGGGCCCAGGGAAACCACTGCCTCCCCTCTCAGGGCCGAAGCAGACGAGGAAAGAAAGCTGCAGGCATCCCCGGATCCATGCTTCCCAGATGGAACTGGGCCCAAACTGTTTAGGGCCAAACTGTTTAGGGTCAAGGCTCCTAGGAAGGGATGTCTCCAAATCAATTGGAGCAGAGCCCTGCCTCTCGGACCTGGCGCAGACCTCTCAGATATGAGACCTACTCTGACTCAAAGAGAATGGAGCTGAGCTGTTCAAGGTAACCTTCGGATCTGAGACATGATGACACTTCAGATCCAATGCAGTACCTCTCAGGGATCTCAGATCCCTGGACTCTGAAGCTAAGATATTCACACCCAAAAATATTTAACTTTAACTATTTTAATTATCTTTCTTATATCAGCTGTCTTAAAATTGTGCATCATTCTGTCCATGTCAACTTCGGAAAAGCTCCTTGAAGATCTAGAAGAAGTAGTAGAAGGTGGTCTGGATGACTTTGAAGACGTTTGAAAAAATCTTTTCTGGCAGAGTCGGGGAGATTGTGTGGACAGTAGGATCTATAACACAAGGCCTAGCTTCTGGATAAAAGTCTTTGGAACCGAAGCTATCAGAACGGGAGAACTGGCTGATGAACCCAAAGCCATTGGATCTGAGGAATGAACAAGATCCAAGGCTAGTCAAGTCAGATTTGGACCGAGGACCCATTATCTGAACTCTTGGTTTTCTTGCAGGAAGGCTCAACAGACTTCAGATGCCTCTTTTTAGGATCAGAGGAAGTCAGAGTAGAGAGGGGTTGAGGCCCTGAAGGTAGAAGCCCTCTCAAAATCAACTTATTTCTCCAATCTGAGAGGGATCTCAGATTAAAGGTGGCACAGACCTGGCAGTCTTTTTTGAAATGTGTGGCACCTAAACAATAAACATACTTTTTGTGGGCATCTGAGGTGGGGATCTTATGTCCCCAAGAAGTGCACTTCTTGAAACCAGTAGGCTTGTTTTTTTTTTCTACCATGCCTGCAAGCACAAGCTGCAAATGGATACCAAAAGGCTGGATTGTTCATCTGGTTTTGAATGCAGCAAATGAGCTCTGAGGCCTTGGAGGAAGTGATAGGGGATTGTGGGTAAAGGGAGGAGCTAGAAGCTTGGATCTGAAGTCTAGGAGAAGAGCAGCTGAGTCAGATCTAAGGGTCAGATTGTAGACCCAGTGGTGGTTTTCTTGGTTTCACATTTTTCTTTGTTTTTTTGCAGAGTCTGCAGTGGTAGAGGTTAACTTTTATATATGTATGTATGTGGCAAATGTTTGCTTGTGTAAATGAAGTGGGAAAGGAGAGTGATTGTGTGTGTTTGTATGGCTCTAATGCTGGTGTGTGAGATGTTTATGACTGTGTGAAATGAAGAAGTGGAGCAATTACATGTATGAGTGTTTGTATGGGTATAATACTGTGTGTGAGAGTTAGGTTTGCAAGACTGATGTATTCTTGTGTAAAAAAATTGACTGATTGTGTGTGAGTTTGCTTGTGTGAGTATGAAGTGTGCTTGGGTATAGTTGGGAGTATGACTGTTGGGTGAACTGTGTGTGTATGTGTGTGTAAATATTTCATTTTGGTGCTTGTGTATACAAGGACATACCTCTGCAGGGATTGTTGTGGGGAATGTTACATTTTGGTGCTTCTGCATACATGGGCAAATTACTGAAGGGGTCATTGGGATAAATGTTTCATTTTGGTGTCAGTGAAGTACGTGTACAAACATGGATATACTACTGAAGGGGTCACGGTGGGGGAAATGTTTCACTTTGGTGCTTGTCCATACACAGACAATCCAGTGAAGGGGTTGTTGGGGAGAAATATTTAATTTTGGTGCTTGTGCATACATAAACAAACCACCGAAGGGGACGTTGACAGAACTGTTTCATTTTGGTGCTTCTGCACATATGGACAAACCACTAAAGGGGCTGTTGAGGGAAATGTTTCATTTTGATGTCATTTTGGTGCTTTTGCATACATGGACAAACTGCTGAAGGGGTCATGGCGGAAAAATTTCATGTGATGTAGGTGAAGTGCTTGTGCAGACATGGACAGAATACTGAAGGGTTGCTAGGGGAAATGCTTGATTTTGGTGCTGGTGCATACGTGCATGGACAGACTGCTGAAGGGGTCATGGGGAGAAATGTTTCATTTTAATGTCAGTGAAGTGCTTGTGTATACATGGACAAAATATTGAAGGGATTGATAGGGTAATGGTGTCATTTACTGCTTGTGCATACATGGTTAAATGTGGTAATTTGTCATATCTCTGTGTGGGCAGAGGTTAAAATAAATTTGTTCAGTTGTTGCTATTTTATTACATTCTATCTGGAGTACATCAGTCAATAAAGCTGGCTTTAATTGTTGGATAAAAACAATTACAAATGGAGCAACAAGCAAGATAAACTAACCCCTCACTTTGACAATTAGTGCACTTACGCCTGTCCGAATTGCACATTTTGTAGATACATTTTGACTGTAAGTAGTTTTCATTTTAAACACATCAGTTATGTTTTGGTATCCAAAGATAGGAGTAATTGTTGCTCTAATTGTGATTTTTTTTTGTGGGTAGAACCACAAGAAGATTAATAGAATAAAAGAACATGTTGTTGCTACAATGAAAAAAGGCAATAATGCATTGGCTAATCATGCTCAGATTTGTAGAGATTTTAGAAAAATTAAATTTTTTGTCATAGACAAAAAAAGGTTTGTAGGGCAGTTAAATACATACTTAGAATTTTTAGAGTTAAAATGGCAAGTCTTTTAAACAGCAGATCATGCACCAGTTATCAATGACTGTATTCAGTCAAAAGTCTTCTGAAATACAAATGTATTTAATTCAATTTGTATTTTTGTACTTTTGTCTTTACTTCTTCTTATTTAAATGTGAACACTTGTTTTATATAGTACTCTGATGAAGTTCTTGATATTAAAGAGAATGAAAGTGTTTAATATTCAATATCTCTTTCATTTCATAGTGTGTTACAGCTCCTCTCTTCCTTTGTGTTTGAGCTTGTTTTTTTAGTTATTTTTTTATTTCGGTCTTTAAGTATTGTTATAAATTTTGTTGTAGGATCTACAAGTCTGGGGGGATTGTTATATATTTGTTGTTGGATCTATGAGTTTGGAGGATTGTTATAAATTTGTTGTTGGATCCATGAGTCTTGGGGATTGTTATATATTTGTTGTAAGATCTATGAGTTTGGAGGATTGTTATATATTTGCTGTTAGATCCATGAGTCTTGGGAACTGTTATATATTGTCACCTTATCACCACAATAAACAGAACATGCCGGAGGGATAGATTCCTGTCCCAGAGACTTCCCGTACTCTGGAATAAACTACCTATATATATATCAAACAAAGCTCCTCATTAGCACTCTTCAAGAAAAATCTTGATGATTGGATGGGAAATAGGAAATTCACCCCGGGGATCACCTCTGCGGCTCTGCTCAACAGTGGCACAGGAAAATAATTTTCTTGGGTGGCAAAAGCCAGGTACCTTTTTGGCTGGGCTTGTATAGGTCCCAGGGCCGATAGCTTAGTACCTACCTATGAACCTATGAACCTATTTGTTGTAGGATCTATGAGTTTGGAGGATTGTTATATATTTGTTGTAGGATCTATGAGTTTGGAGGATTGTTATATATTTGCTTTAAGATCTATGAGTCTGTACGGGGATTGTTATATATGGTAAGATGTGTCATCTGTGTTATGTTCTGTGTTACTTAATTCTAAGAGTGTATTGTGGGGTATGAGATGTTGATATAATTCTGTGTAATACAGTTCTATTATTACATTGTTTTCAGTTCTTTTTATTAAAAGTTAACATGTGTAGTATGAAATATATTCAGAGAGTAAAGATGCATATTTACACAAACTGGGGTATTAGAACATGAAGACAGAGAAGCTGTGGTTCAGACAGCAGTTAGTTAAGGGAAGAAAGGGCTTTAAGGAGGCAGCCAAAGAGCAATCTCTCATGCATCAGTGGGGGAGGTGAGTTTTAACAGGTCAGTATTTGGAGTAATTTGGGTTGATGTCTAATGAGTGGTTGAAGAGGGGAGGTAATTAGTGCAGAAAGGTAGGACTAGAAGTAGGAATAGAATGGGGTATGTTAAGAGCGGTAGAACAGGCATGTAGTACAGAGGGAAGGTGATGGTCAAGACAGGGTAGATACATCATATACTGAATATATAGCGTGAATGGTAGAGATGAGCTTGCTGATGGATTAGGCCTATGTCTGCTGTTGTTATGGGGTGTCTGTGATTGGGGAATCAGTGATGGAGGATAGTGTAGGTGAACTCAGTAAATTATCCCATGGACCTATGTGGGCTGTAGATCTGGTGGAGCAGAATGGGTTCTCAAGAATGGAAGAAGGGAGGAGACTAAGAAATGTGAAATGTAGGAGGGATCAATAATGCAATAAAGCAGGACAGGGTCATTGCAAAGTTGCTGTGAGATAGTATATATATGCTGATGCTGCAAGAGTTAAAATTATGAGCAAGGGAGGTAGGAAAACTTCAAAAGAGGGAATTCCCATAGGTGGGGGTAATGTATGCTAAGTGTGAGGGTACACAGGGACCAGGCATTTTGTTAAAAGTTTAAGATGGAACGTGAAAAAAAATTGGTAGAGGGCAAGGAGAGGTGAGCACTGGGCAGGTGTCTTAAGCAGGGCAGGGTACAAGGGTAATCTCATTATTACAGGCCTAATGATTATACAGACTCTATTTTACAAGACTGCTTAAGTGTAATAAGAATTTTTGTGGAAGAAGGGCATATGATCATTATGGGGTATTATAATTTGATTTTGGATCCAGAATTAGATAGTTAATAATGGGTATCAGAATTTCATTCTAGAGCTCAGAGAGCTTTATGAAAGGGATTGACAGAGTTAGGGATACTGGATATATGGAGGACAAAGTCTGAAAACTGCAGACAGTTTACTTTTTTCAGGTGAGAGTGCAAGCAAGGAAGCAGGTTGGATGCATCTTGATGGATCTGTTGACAGGCAAGAAAGTTGAAGGACTGGAGATTTTAGAATAAAGTATTTCTTGATCATGAGTTGGTGGGTGGAGGAGAACTATAAGGAAAGTGTGGAGATGGATTCCTGGTAAATGGAGAGAGGCAGGAAGAATAAAGTAAGTGAAATAAATGGTGGTGAAGGTATTAGAAGAGAACAAATATGAAAAACAGAAAAAAGTCAGATGAAGAAAATGGAATGGGTTGAGATCAAGGCAGCATGGAGAAGTAGGCTTAAGGGTTTTATGAGGAAATGAAGAATCACAATTAGAGGATCAAACCACAGAAAAGGGAACTGAAGCACCTGCAGTGGAAGTTACAGAGACAGCAGGAAAATGCCAGCAAAAGAAGAGTGAAGGAAGATCTGAAATAATTCCAGGAAATGCGAACAGATGCTAAAATAGGAAGGCAGGTAATGGGCCTGAGGTATGGTAAATTTAACTATAGTGTAGTGATTAAAATAGCACAGGAAGCAAACATAGGTCAGAGGGATAAGGACAGAGCAAGGTTAGAGGAAGGCACACAGAATTATGAGAAGGTTGTGGTGGGTGTTATGGGAATTTTATATAGGGCCGTTAGCTTAAAAGGAGAACTTTTGGAAAGTGGGAAGAAAAGCAGCTGCAGGAGGAAGAGAAAAAGAAAATGGATAAAAAGATAGGGATGGGAGAAGTACTGGCAGGTTCATGGAAGGTAGCTAAGGATCCTGGTGGTTTTACAACTGATTTTTATAGAACGGTAGGATTTAAAGTTAGTGAGGTCCTTAAAAGGATAATGAATGAGATACTAAACACAATGTGGGGGGGGGGGATAGTGCTCTTTTCTATGAAAGAAGTGACAATGATGACTTGATCAAACAAGACAGGAGCCTCAAAAGATCAGGCTAACTTAGGGCAAGTTTCACTGTAATTTGCAAACAATGGTCTCTTGTGCATCAGTGGGGGAGGTGAGTTTTAGCAGGTTAGTATTTGGAGTGATTTGGGTTGGTGTTTAATTATGGGTTGACAGGGTGACAGAATTAGTGCAGAAAGGTAGGATTAGAAGTAGGAATAGAATGGGTATGTTAAGAGTGGGAGAACGGGCATGTAGTACAGACGGAAGAGAGTGTTAGCTGCCAGGTTAAAAGAGGGGCATCTGAAGCTCACTAATGATACCCAGTTGAGTTTTGATAAGTAGAGGTTTTCCACAGATCACTGGAGGCTGTTGTTAAAGTTTGTAACTTGGGTGGAAGGGAGTGGTTGAGGGAAACTGGGAGCAGTTTTAATGGATATACAGAATCTATTTGATACGATCAGCTGGGAGCATTTGCTCAGGCATTGCAACAACTGATAGGAAAATGTAGATTCTTGCAGGGCATTAGAGTGTTGTATTGAGGGCCAAGGTGAAAAAATGATGGTTAACTGGGGCTCCTCAGATTGCATAGAGCCAAGTGAGGAATGAAGCAACGCTGTTCACTCTTGTCAGGACTTTTCCTAACTGTTATGAAAAACCCGTTACAGAGAAAACATAGATAGAAAACTTAAAACCAGAAAATAGCTCATTGGTTTTATTGGTCGGAGTGACAACGGACCAATAAAACCAATCCAAATTTATTATATATATTAACAATCGTACAAAGCCATGCACAGTAAACAATACCAGATTAAGCACTTTTGTCCTTTAGTGTCAGGATTTCATTAGAAGTAATTGCACTACTTTAGACACATGACTTTTAACTTGATGTCTATATATAACAGCCCTCGTGAATGGTTAACATGGTTAAGAATTTACCAAAGGGGAGCACTACATGAGCTATTTTCTGGTTATCAGTTTTCTGTCTTGCTGCGTGGACACATGCTATTTGGATTCTTAGAAAACACAGATATCTGATGAGAAGAGAAGGAGGAGCACTGCTGGTAACATTAATATGTTTTGTGTGAAGCTCTTGGAGGATGTGGAAATACTGCTACCAGGAGTGCTAGGTGTTTTTACTTAAGTTCAGGGAGAACTGCAATTATGTTCTCCTCCAAAAAAGTCTTTAGTGATTAGGACAGGGAAAGGGGGAAGTTAAAAGTTGGTCTGTATTTTTGTGGGGGAGGTATTCAGGGACAAAGGTATACCCAACAGTAAGAAGGAAACTGTACAGGAATGTGATAGGGTTAAAGAAGAAGACACATATTTTGGCAGATAAATGGCCAGGAAAGGTAATGCTTTAGTTGTAGGACTAAAATTTCTAGGGTAATGATATTATCTTTATACTGAGGTAGTTAAGGTGAATATATTACCTTTATTCTGAAGTATTTAGGGTAATTATACTACGTTTAGAATGAGGTAGTTAGAGTAATGATATTACTTTTGGTCTCAGTGCATCAGTGGGGGAGGAGGTAGTTAGGTTAATGATATTACCTTTTGTCTGAGGTAGTAAGGGTATTAATACAACCTCTTGTATGAGGTTGTTAGGGTAATGATATTATCTGTGGCCTGAAGGGTAAGGGTATTAATACAACCTCTTGTCTGAGGTTGTTAGGATAATGATATTACTTTTGGTCTGAGGTGGTTATGGTAATGACATGACCTATGGTCCTATATCTTATGAGTCACTTTGCAACTAGTTTACAAGATAAATTGGTATCAGTGATCCACCAAAGGATATACAATAGATTTACATGGAAAAGAAAAACAGGGTATGAGCAATAAAGGGAGAATGAGGGGAGGGAATGGGGAGAATGAGGGGAGGGAATGGGGATAACGAATGACAGATTTTGGGAAGTATGATTCAGCTATTAACACAGTACAGAGCATGAAGGGTATAGAGGATGGTAGTTTATGATAGATGGTGTGGGGAACAGAATATGGAAGGTGGAGAGAAATGGCATGGCTAAGAAGGGTAGAGCAGAACATGGATAGAGATAATAATGTTCATTTTAGGGAGGGATACCGCCGTTCCTGAAAAGATTAAAGCTTCTGAATCTAGACAGGGAATTAAAAGGACAGATACAGGGGTTTCTCCACAGATTTTTGATTCATTATTAAAGGAGAACTTAGTTTCTGATTCTTTCATTGGGGGTATATATTTCTCTGATACTAATTCTAGAATAAACCAGTGTTTTCTGTGGTAGAACACTGAAGTATCCCAGTGTCCCAGAAAATACCATGCAGTGTTAAAGAAGAAATTTCCAGATCCTTTGACCATTCCTCCAATTCTTTCAGCTTTGGAGTATGTGTGTGTGCATGTGTGTGTATATCTGTGTGTCACTGCCTGAAACTTTCCTGAAAGTCAGCCTGCTGCCCCTAAAAAGCATAACATTCCTCAGTCCTTTAAGTTTTTATACACTCTTCCCAAACCTGAACCAGTAGCTATAGCTATAGTTAATCTTACTGCTGCTAAACATTTATCAAATTCCAGATCCTACTTTTTCTGATAAGGATGTAAATATTATTGATAAGGATGGCAAAAAGTGCATGCTTCTGCAGATTTGATTTTCAGGATTTTGAACTGTCAGGCTGTGTGACGTCCCTTCTCTGGGCCAGTGATCAAGGAGTCTCAATCCTACCACAGACACCAGTGAGGGACGTTGACTTGGAACAAAACTAGAGCCACACAGTATTTCCAGATGCAGGTCTTTACCAGACACAATAAAAAGTTTAAATATGGTTAATAATAAATAATAAAAGAATATGAAAATACCAAATACTGATTTACAATAAACACCAGAGTTTCATATCACAGGAAATACTAAAAATAACACAGATAGATAGATTCACACAAACAGAAAAACAGTACTTAACTAATCTCACTATATTTTCCTGACTGATCTAAAGAATTACTATTCCCTGGTTACTTACTAAAGCAAGGCAAGATAAAGTGGTGAGTGGTCTTCCTACTGGTCAGGTTTCACAAACAGACTGCCCTGAGACTTCTGTCTCATCTAGTATTAACGCATCATTTCAGCACTGGATTACTGAATAATATCACATACATATCGTCACCTGACTCTGGTTCCCACACTACCCCCTTTACTAGAAACTGAACCAGAATCTAGCACATATGTGTTACCATATACATAGATAGAGAGCTTTGCTAAGATGTGTTATAGCATCTGAAAGCTATAAAACCATTTCAAAGACTTCTACCCTTCCAGGGTAGCAATTAGTTCACCCCTAAGGACAATACAGTAAGATTCCTAGTCCTGTTTTTTTACAGACATTTTGTCTCTGGCTGCAATCAGAACTGTAAGATACAATCTTTATTGCCTAAACCAGGTAATTTAATTTCAGACTATTTTGCAAAATTAGCTGGACTGAGATTAACTTCTTCTCTTCCAATATCCTCTGTTACATTATATTCATTTCAACCATAGCCAGCCTTAGGCATAAGCCAACTAGGCAGCCGCCTAGGGCGCCACTGTAGCAGGGGCATTTTCCAGTCATCTGGATGGTGTAGGTAGACCAGGATTGGGGGGGGGGGGGCACCACGTGGTGTGGAGGAGCACTGTGGAGACCTTTTGCCTAGGGCATGAGGTAACCAAAAGCTGGCCCTGATTTCAGCAGTTACAATACAGTCTGACACACAGGTGTATTTCTTTTTGGTCCAGCAGGACCCCCTGTTGATACATTGTTAACACAAGCAGCTTTACAAATACATTTTTCAACACAAGCATCTGTACAAATCAGCTTGATATACAAATGACATATAATTCTTTACAAAACTCCAGCTAGCTATGCTGGCATACACTCCACATCCACTTCCCTACTTCTCTTGGGATAGCTGGCAATACCTCACATCATCACAGGCTCATATGTTAAAAGTTTGTTCTGACTAATTGTGAAAGTATGAAGAATGCTTTGTTTGCAGTTTCTCCTTGAGGAAAAATCTGCTTTAAATAAGTTAGTTAAATAATTTAGTTTCTATAATTGTATAAGTCACTACTCATAGTTTACAGTGTTTGTATGACCTACTTGACACTTCTTCCAGGATTATGGCCACTGATACTGTTTTGAGGAGGTTTGACTAGCCAAGTTCTCAGAACCTCCAAGATGATGTTAAATGTGACATTTTGAATTCTTCTTTGAATAGAGATTTAGTTTTTGTTTCATCTGCTGCACAGGTGATCAAAATGTGTGAACAAAGGGTAAGCTGATACAGGGAATCTCTTAAGATTTTTCATTCCTCCTTTTCCAAATTTTCTAAAGGATTCACTAACCCATCATCCAATTGTGGCAAAAAAAAAAAAACAAAAATAAACATTCTCAACAAATTCCAGGGAAACAAACTTTTAACAAGAAATAACATGAGGGTTCCAAAAATAATTCAGGGACCCCCCAAAACCAAGGGCAGTCCAACAAGTTAGAATGTCTATTCAAGGGACTTTGTACCCCCCACCACCACCTCGCCCCCCCCCCCATTTCCTTCCATGTATTCTAAATCTCCAATTTTCTCTTTGGCAATAGATAGTTTCAGACAAGTGGGTTTTGAAGATCATTCATCAAAGTTTCAGATGGCAATGGGAGGAAATTTCTCCATTCCATGGGGTAATTCCTCATCTACCAGACCAGACTTTTTTTTAATTTCTAACTGCCCTTCATCACATGTTACCCAGAGAGTGGTAGAAACAGTTGCTCCTTCCCAGGTGGGGAAAGGATGTTTTAGTGCAAAGGAAATAAAAAGCTTAGAGACATGTTTTGGACCTTTCTTTACTAAACCTGTTTGTGATACTGGCCAAGTTCAGAATGATGACACTTCACAATCTGTTACTACTTCTTCCTCACTCTAGTTTCCTGGCACAGTAGATGTAAAAGATGCTTATCAGCATCACATCCTTATTCATCCAGGGTGGCTGGCTCCAGTTACAGCTCATTGCAGGCTGCAAGGTATTCACATTTTTCCATACTTAGTTTGCTTATTTTTGTAAAGTGTTTTTTAAAGTATCAGGAATCTCTCACTTGGGTGAAAGATCTCTTACACAAGCTGGGATTGTAAAAGAACATTCAAAAGTCTTTTTTGACTCCTTAACACAGGACTGTGCTCCTGGGATGTCAGCTAGACACCTCAGGTCAAAGAGCTTTTCTTCCACAAGAAAAAAATAGATCTGTATCAAGATCTATTTCAAAGGTTTTTCCACTCATACTTTGGTCTTTATGAGGGAATACCTCAAGATTTTGGATCTCATGGCTTCTATGATTCTTATGATACCTCTGGCAAAACTCCACATAAGGAAGAAACAATGGTGTCCAAAGTCTCTGTGGTCCCACGAAAAATATCCTTTGTCTTTTTCAAATCTTATTCCTAGGGTTTCTCAGAAGAAAAATCACTTGATGGAGGGGGAAATATCTACATATTCAGGTTTCCCCTTCAACATCCCTGTTCCAAAGCAGTTAGTCACCACAGACACTTCGGACTTTGCTTCTGAAGCAGTTTTAGGAGGGATAAAAGTGCAACGTGTGTGGGACACCGATGACAGATGCAAGTAACAGAAACACCACTGACACCGACTAGTCCTCAGAGAATTAAACTGTTCAGAGCTGCCACTTTACCTAGCTCCTTCTCAGAACTATAATAGACTATCATCTAATACTGCAAGTGACTCTCTATATTCAAATAGGGCAGCTGAACTATAGAACCACATCACACTACCATGGAAATCCATTCAGAATGCAAACTAATTTAAAACACAACTAAAACTTCATCCATGAAATCAGTGGATCTGCTCCTATACATCTCCATGATAAATGGCGCTGTTATCTTCTGCTTGTCATATCATCAAACCATTTCCCTTCCTTTGGGATCCTATGCCCCATAACAACTTTTCATTAATACCTGTATAGATTCACTACCATCTCCTAAATACATATATAAATCTTTTTTTTACATAACTGAATTTTCACTTACCCAAAAGTTAAAAGGAGACGACTTTGATGAAAACTTACTTTCACAAAATCCCTCCACCTCTGTACTTCTAATATAAACCTTATGATAGCCACATATAACCTAACTGTCTCAAAACCTGCGTTATACACCACCTCTTAAGTACAGTATTAATATTTTCTGCCCTACCTACTTCCTTCCCTCATTTCCATTTCTTTGAATTTCTAAGCACTAATGACATGATCTATTATCTTTCGACAAACCCACTAACACACCTCTTCAAATGTTCACTGGTCAACATTTACTAATTTGTAAGTATCGTTCATACTGTAATAGTTATCTTTATTTTCATATGAATGCAATTTAATTATCAAATATATGTGTGACTGTTAATGTATGTTACTTAATGTCCATTCATGTAAATTACTGAATGTCTGCTTAAAAATGTTTGTAACATATTGGAACTTTTCTTCCTGGGCCTCAGCTGCAAAGCTGTTTTTGACTAAACATTGTTGGAAAAACCTGGTAAACAAAAGGAAACTAAAATAAAAGTAAAATAATCATTTCAAGGGTTAGCCACAACATACTTCCAAATAACTTACAATACCAAACATTTTAAAATGTGTATAGATTCCCCACATTAATTACTATTTCAGTTCAGAAGACCAGTATTGTACAACACCCACACATTTTAAAACTGTTTTAGATAAAAACTAAATTCAATGACCATATGAATGCTTCTCATCTTTCTATGACTGTAACATTTTGTTTGGAAGGGGGTCTACATCCCTCCTTTACACATTCCCTCAATGTGGGGGACATTACCACCATTGTCATCCTACTTATACACAGGAAGAAAAAAATAAAGCAATACTATGCTGGCCCACTAACAGAAAACACAAAGGCAATGGAACACAGATGTGGCATAATACCATTGGACCAACATAGGCTTCGGTATGCTGATGGATATCGGTTTAAGGAAACAAACAAAAAAGCAGAGGGCAGCAATAAGCAGGGAAACTACATCTGTCCCTTCCCAGCCCTTTCCTCAAAGTTGATAAACAATAAAAATGATTACAAATCATATAAGAGCTAGAATATACAATAAAATAAGCAGTTATGGATACATCAAGGGCAGTGTGATTATTCATTACCAGTGTCTATAATGCTAACCAACATGACTCCTGAACCAGTATCATTGATAAAAGAGACACGTACCGTAGTTATTATTTAAGTCAAAGAAACAGTTTTTTTTTTTTGAAGGAGGGGGACAGGGACATTCATTTTGTATGGAACAACCACAAGGGGAACACACCAAACTTTTTGCCACAAAAAACTGAAAAATAACGTTTATTAGAGGAGAATGAATAAATACAGTATCATCGCAGAGCAATGAGGGATCAACAGCAAATGGGACTTTACCTTTTTTTTTTTTTTTTTTTTTTTACACTTTTTGACATTTTTTTATACACAGGAACAAATACACTATCAAAATAGAACATTGTCTACATCTATTCATACTATATACATCACTTAGATTCATTAGACAGCCAAATAGTATTAACTGAGCATAGAACATCGATTAATATTTCTCTATTAGTAAGTTAGTGGAACATTAACTTTTGAAGGGAATCTGTATGCTCTGTTAGACTACCTGAATATTGTAGAATTCTGGCAAGTTTTTACAAATGCAAAGAATTCCAGAGGAAGCACAGTCACGCCTGAAGTTATTTGGTCTATATGAACTACTGCATAAAATGTGTAAGTTCTTTAACTGATGACGTATCATAAAACAATTGTAAAAATATAAAAACTTTATAAACATAAAATTAATTTTAGTGAAGTACTGTCACACTTCAAAAATTCAACTTGCTTTGTTACACAGTCCACCCAATTATCTGAGGATCAGTATATATAAACGCTACCCTAAAAGTGTTAATTCATCAGGACTGTCCCACAGATAGCCTGTGGAGTCATACCTTCTCCTCCAGTCAATGACAGAGTTTTGTTGCTACTTATGGATCTGATGAGAATGTCATTTAGTGGAACAACTACTGAAATTGCTCCCCCAAGAGATGTGACTTTGGTACCATAATGCAATTGTGAGTCTTTATTCCAAAGTCCTCCTTAATTAAATAAACTGTTTAGTTGGATCATGTTTGCACAGTAGATAATGTGGCTAAAATTAGGACAAAAACTCTTCAGAAGAATGACGTTTTGATAATTTTTTTGTTATTGTTAGGCAACCAATTCCTGCTATCCTTCCCCACTGCCATCTGATTGTCCTTCTTCTCCTCTGTCTCATGGCCATTTGGCCATTAGTGGAAATGACACTCAAGTAGAGAAGCCATAATCCAGGCAGGTTCAGGGATTTTGATCCCTTGTCCATCCACCTGGAGGCTAAATGTGTGCCATATCAAGGCAGGGCTGTCCCAGTTACTAAACTTAACATGCTCACACACACACACATGCACACACACACACACACACACACACACACACACACACACACACACACACACACACACACACACACAAATGTGCATACATGCATACACAAATGCACACACACAGGTTCTAACTATAGAGCTATATGTTGCTTGAAAGACCAGAACAAGCATCCCAATCCTTCTGCTGCTACTTCCTACTACACGCAGCTTCCACTAGATGTCACTGTTGCAGGGAGCAAAGTGACTACCCTCCACTTCAAATGAGCCTGTGTTAGATACTCATACACCCTTCTCCTGTGTGACTAGTCAGGCTGTCCCAAGTCATCAGAGTCTAATCAGGGCTTTGTCTTTCTATTCCATGAAGACAATATCCTATGAATACTATATTATAATCATAGTCATTTAAAGGCGTAATTATGCACAATAATCTTAAATTAAAGCATATTTAAAAATCATGTGTTTTGCACCAGTAAAACAGTCACTTCATTGTGTGCTTACCTGTTCATAGCTTTCAGCCTGAACATGTTTATGCCTTCGCAGCTGTTCTGCTACTGATTTTGGCAACATCTGATGAAGGAGTTCCTCAGCTAAGCGTCTCTCCTTCTTAAGATCCTCAGTCCGTTCTTTGAGATTCCATGCATAATTCTGTATCCATGCTGTCATTTGTTTAAAGGATACAAGTACTATGGGATATATGAGGCAAGTGATGGCCAGGAGGGTGATTTTAAGGCTTACTGCTGAAAGGATTTCTCTGGATTTCTTTCTCAGCTTTTCGCCACCCTTCTCAAGTAAACAGTCTTGAACTATGTTCAGTCCTTGACGGTAAGTTTGTATTAGCTGCCTACTACCATCAAAAAGAGAGGTATCAGTGAACGGAATAAAGACAGAAGTCCGTTTGAAATGTAGAGACAAATTAGCATTATCTACCCAACAAGTCTGAAAGCTTTCTGAAACAAACACTCCATAGTTCAGAATGGTAGCTAGGTGGTGCAACTGAGTCTGAATATCTTGGGATACAGATGTTGAACTATTATTTGAACAGTATGATTTTGAGATAATCTCTTTGGTCCTCACCAGAAGCCTAAGTAAAACGACATCTGCCCAGTCTGGGTTGAATCTCATAGCTTTACTGTCTTCCTCAGGATATCTTAATAACTCTACAACCTCGGTGATAGCCCTAGACAGTATCATATCTTCAGAAAATGTTGCATTCACTAATATGTCCTTCAGCCTTTTACTTATATATTCTGTACAAGTCATTTCTTCTGCTTCATCACATCCATGTGATGCTGCAGGCACTCTTTCATTAGTCTCTGTGCATATGAGGTTAATTCTCTTCAGTGTCTGGACAATATCAGAGGTTCTGCTACCACATTTGGAATCTGTAGTAGTCTGACAGCAGGCCTCCCTTTGTTCTTGCAGGAGGTTTACAAACTTAATGTGACGAACATTTCTGCAAGAAGTAAGTGACAGAAGGGCTTTCTCTGTGCTTCTCCAATGTTCCAGGCTACTACTCAAGTCAAGAGAAATTGAGCCCAGGAGTGCAAGAAGTGACAACATACACGCTGCAAAAATCCGTTGAACTGTCCTGCTAGCACTGACATTTGAAGGAGAAGGACACCTGTAAGAAAAAAAAGAATCAGAGTGACGAGAAGAACTCAGGCTCACCCACCATCTCCCCCCAAAAAATACAGCAAATGCATAAATTGGAAATGGAGTAGGAAAGTAAGATCATAAGTGTTGCAGTATTATGGGACCATTTTTGAACCTGATTATATTATGTATTGTTTTGAACACTGAAGTCAAGAGATGAAATTTGTCTTTCACTCTTCAAATTCCAGTCTGGCTCACACAGATAAACTGAAATCCAGAGTTTACAGCAATTTTCACATAATATATAATGATGTGGCAATTTGTCTTTTGATTGATATATATTAGTGCTTAAAAAGGCCTAATACTTACAGAAGAAACAAACGTTTCTGTACAAAAGCTTCAATCTGTTATTTTCTCAGACTGTGGAAAGATTTTTTTTTTTATTAGAATTAGGACAATTGTTGAACAATGATTCAGTCTGTAGGACAACTGTTAAACACTGATTCAATCTGGTAGTCACAAGGTCCACTGAAAAAAAATGATTTGCAATTTTTGTTCACAACCAGAGAAGAAATTAGGGAAACAGAATACTTGAGAGTTCAAATCTGGATGCTTCAGTAGAACACAACAGTATTCATGAAGCATAATCCTATATAAACACACACACACACACACACACACACACACACACACACACACACACACACACACACACACAAATATAGACATACATACACAAATTATATTATCCCACATATGGCTGAGCACATCTCTCCTCCCCTACACATATACCTTGCAACTGTCCAGATTTTCACAGAATGCCTAGATTTTGCCTCATTTTTGGCCTTTCCTCATAAAATTTGTGTTTTTCTGGCAAATCACTGGGATGATCATACCTCTCAACCTCTTAGTGAAAGAAATCTGGACAAAGGCTGACATAATGGGGGAACAAATGTCCAAAAATAGTAATAGATTTTTAAATGGTGTTCTAATAAAGAAAGTCATTAGAGTAAGAGGATTTGTATTAACATAAATTTTCTGAAGAATATAAAATTTGAAACTCAAATGTTTATCTTTATTTAATGACTTTAATCCTTGGATCATCCCAGTGATTTACCAGAAAACCACAAATTTTATGAGCAAAAGCAAAAATCTGGACATTCTGTAAAAATCTGGACAGTTGAGTGCTATGGTGAAAATCTGAGCACCGAAGTCATTAAATAATAACTTACATTTGGGTTTCAAACTTTAAATCATTCAGAAATTGCATGTAAATGCAAACCCTGTTATTCTAGCAACTTTCTAAGTTTAGAAGAGCAATGTTTTCAATGTGCCCTATTTTTGGGCCTTTGCCCCCCCAGTATGTCAGGCTTTGTCCAGACTGCTAACACTAAGAGGTTGAGAGGTATACCTACCCTTGGTCCTTCCCCCGTTCACATCTTCTTTGTCCATAGTATCTTACATTCTTTTTAATGACCTGAGCTTTAGCACCTCCTTGGCCAATGTGCTCCACAGGCCTGCAATTCTCTCTATATGCTATCCACGACAATTTATTTTCTTAAACCAGCTCTGAATATACCAGTCATGTCCGGTTTTCTTCCCCTTTTCTTCCTTTTAGCAACATAAATTGTTATGCAAAATAAGAACTGTCTGCCTTACACAGTTTTGCTACCTACTGGATAAACTGCATATCTTACTTAATAGTTTTCATCAATGTCCTGAATCTTTGAAACTCCATTCCTGGTTACCATAAGATCTCTGCCCCTTTCTGTTCTTGCAAAAACTCATAAATGTCATTCAAATAGTATTTCAGAATGTCACTGTTCACCTGCTACAACCTTGCATGATCACCTAACCTCTTGAACTTCACAGTGATAAAATGTGTAAGAGGCAGTTGTTTTGACTCACTGAAAAATGAATATACAGCACAGTATAAGAATAGATAAAAAGAACATTCACATTTTGTATTCATACGAACGTCTATTTACTTTATAGTATGGAAACTCAACTTCTGACATCACACATCTCTCTCATTTCTATTGATATACTTTTACTTTTTCCCCTTTTTTCCCCTTTTTCTTCATTGGGTCAGGGTGTCATGTCAACTGTTGCCATCTCTCAGTTCAATGCCACTCATGCCTGACTGTCACAGGTCTTCTCTCACATAATCCATCCACCTCTTTGCTGGATGTCCTCATTTCCTATTGCCTTTTTCCTGTCTGTCCTAAATATTCTTAGCTTAGATTGTCTACTGCTTTTCTGCACGTGCCTGAACCATAATGTGTTCTTTTTGACCTTTTCTGCAATGGGAGCTACTTTGGCTTCTGCTCTTACATCCCCACTTCTTCTTCTGTCCCATAGTGTGCATTCTACCACCCTTCTCAGGCACTTCATCTCCATCACCTCTAGCTTCCTTATCTGCTCTGCCTTCACTGCTCAGGTTCCTGTGCCATACAGTAGTAATGGTCACACCACTATTTTGCACACATTACTTTTAAGCTCCTTTGGCATTCTACTGTCATATATTACACCCGACACTCTGTGCCAGTTGGCTGCAGCCCCTCTGATTCTAGCTTTCACTTCCTTATTCAGACTTCCCTTCTCTTCAGCTATTCCTCCCAGATACATGAAGCTGTTAACCTGTTCCATCCACTATTTTCCCTTCTATCTCAATTCACAGCTTCTTCTGAACTCCACCATTTGCTGCCATTATAACTGTCTTAGCTATACTCAGTTTCATCCCATGTGCCTTCAGTTTTGCATTCCATTCCCTGCGTTCAGTTTTGCATTCCATTCCCCTATCAATTGCTGAAGTTCTTGCTCAGAGTCCGCCTGTAGTGCCACAATATCTGCATATAGCAACTTTATTGATCTGTCACCTCCAACCTGTTTGCTAATGTAGTCCATCACCAATACGTACAGTGGGTTCAGAGATGATCACTGATGCACATTCACACCCACTGAGAACCCCTCTGACAGACTAAACACTGTTCGCACTTGAGTCATTGGGTCCCTGTACATAGTTTGCACTAATTGTACCAATTTTTCTGGGACCATGAACCATCACAGGACTGCCCAAATTAGCTTTCATCTACTTCCAAGTGCCATCCTCTCAGTGAACCTACACAGAGTGTAGCAATTCTTAATTAATAAACCAAATAAAGTGAATCCGGACTGGCGGATAAAAGAATAATTTAATAAGTGCAAATACAAACTAAAAAACAAAAAACAAACTTGTTGCACAAATAACCAAAAGGTAAGCACTTTCATTTGTACTAATGACAAATGTCCTCTGACAAATATACATCATTTCCTTCTAGTTTAAAAACGTTAGTGAAAATCAAATTACATTTCTCATTTGCCCATCTCCCTATGAGTCATAATGACACACCCCTATTTCACTTACATTATATCAATGTGTAGGCAAACTACAATGATACATACAAATATGTAAATATAAATGCGTAATAATATGTAACATATGAAATAATTAAATGAATAAATAAACTTAACCAACCAGGGTTGGGAGGGTGGCCTAATGGTTAAGGTGTTTACCTTACAAGCACAAGGTGCAGAGCTTGAGTCTCACAAGGGATAATTGGCTAAGCTTAACAAACTCAGGAACCTCACATGGCCTTCCTGAAAACACTAGAGGGGATAAATGTATCACCAAACACCATCATACTAGGTGACTTCAATTACCCTAATATAGACTGGGAACACTACTCAAGCCCAAACACCCTAGCCCAAAAGTTCCTGGAATTCATAAACTCAAATGCCATGGAACAACTAGTCACCATCCCCACAAGAGGAGAAAACATACTTGATCTCATCATCACGAACATGGGAGCACAATGTTCAACACCGGAAGTATACCCCTCACTGGTGAGATCAGATCACAAACTAATCTCGCTGGAGGTCCTCATCCCACCCCCACCTGAAATAAAAAGACCACAGTAAAGAACTTCTCGAAAGCCGACTTCACACTTCTAAAGACTAGTGTGGTCTCCTTTAAGGCCCCCGAGCCAGCGGAAAACAGTACTCAAGCCGCTGAATCACTTACAAATGCCTTCTACCAGCACCTGCAGGACTGCATGGATAAGGCAATCCCAAGCAAAACAAAGACTCTTTGTACCAAAGGCAAGCGTCCAGTCCGGTGGACCCCAGCCATAAACAAACTCTACAACAAAAGGAAGAAGCTACTACAAGATAGAGCAAAATCCTTAAAAGGTAAGACACCCTTGATCACTATAAGTAAAAAACTAAGAGCTCTCATAAAATCATCCAAAGCAAATTTTGAGAGAAAAATAGCTAAATACTCAAAAGACAATCATAAGGCCTTCTTTAGCTATGTTAGAAACCTGGGAGGAAACTCCCAGATATGCTCAGAACTAGTTCAAAATGATGTGAAGATTACTGATCCTACAGACATTGCCAACATACTGGCTGACAGGTTCAGTGCAAACTTCTCCCCCCCCCAAAAGGAGAGATATCTATACCAAGCGATTGCAGCCCCTCAAACATCTCCAACGCCCAAGTGAGAACTGCTCTCTCCAAAGCAAAAAACACAGCATACATGGGACCTGATGGTGTCCCCGGCTGTGTGCTCCACGAACTCAACGAGGAATTAAACCCACAGCTAGGACAGCTGTTTAATCATAGTCTTACCTCTGGATACGCACCCAGGAGTGGCGCACTGCAACTGTGGTCCCACTTCACAAAGGCGGTGCCTCCACCGACCCTGGAAATTACCGCCCATTAGCTTGACAAGCCTTATCTGCAAAGCCATGGAGAGGATCATAATGGACCTCATAAATAAAGACATAGGGAATTTGCAGACTTTGGATCCATCCCAGTTTGGCTTTGTCAAAGGCAGATCATGCCTTCTAAACTTGGTTGACTTTTTCAAACAGTCACCAAAGCCATTGATGAGGGAAAGGCAGTCCATACAGCCTACCTCGATCTGGCAAAGGCCTTCGATACAATACCCCACTCAGGTATCATTGAAAAACTCATCAGCTTAAATGTTAACCCATACATCACAAGATGGGTTGCAAACTGGCTGAGTGACAGAACCCACAGGGTCAGAGTTGCTGGCGCCATGTCAGACTCAAAGCCTGTCACAAGTGGTGTACCACAGGGCTCAGTCCTGGGCCCACTCTTGTTTGGCATCTACTTTTCCGAAGTACAAGTAAACACAGGAGGGTTATGGCTGACAAAGTTTGCAGATGACTGCAAACTGGGCGCCATAGTAGAAAACACATCTAACACAGATATCCTTCAGAAGGGTCTCACAGAAATGGATAACTGGTGCCAGAGCCATGGCCTAAAGTTAAATGCCAAAAATGCATAGTCATACCCTTCGGGAAAAACAAGGTTACCCCTAGCTACCAAATAGGTGGCAATCCACTGAGCACAGAAGAAGTTATCAGGGACCTGGGGACCCAGGTTGATAGTAGTCTGTCATTCGACACCCATGTAGCTAAAGTAGTTAGGAAGACCTTCTACATTGCCCACCTTATCATGAAGGGATTCTCATCTAGATCAAGGGAGGTCATAGTCTCCCTATACTCATCACTCATCAGACCAATGATTGAGTACAATGCCCTATTCGGAATGTATCTGACCCGACACTTGCAGCAGCTGGAGAGGCCACAAAGTTCCCCACCAAAAGGATAAAGGGTCTCAAACATCTGTCCTATGCTGCCCGACTGAAAGAACTCCAGCTCTATTCAGTCGCCACCGCTTGCTCAGAGGTGACCTTTGCCTAACATACAAGGCCATGTCAAACCCAGATTTGATGAATATGCTTCACCTCAAAAAATCTAGATCCGTCAGAGCCACAAGGGCGGGAGACTTAAACCTCGACACGGCTATTAATAGGACGTGCTGGAGGGATAGATTCATCACCCAAAGACTCCCTATGCTGTGGAATAAAATCCCGGTATATGTGAGGCAGAGCACCTCGCTGGCCTTGTTCAAGAGAAATCTTGACCAATGGATGGGAGATCGCAGATATACCCCAGGGATTACCTCAGTGTCACTGCTCGACAGAGCCACAGCAAAATAATGGGTATAGTTCCCCATACTAAAGGGGTGGCGTAAGCCACAAAACTATGGGCTAGGCTTGTAAATGCCCTCGGGCAGATAGCCTAGTATGAACCTATGAACCTATGAACCTATGAACTATAACCATAAAAGATGCACCTTAAAAAACATCCTGAACTTGATTAATACATACTTGCAAAACCTACTTAAAAAATACTTGTTTAAAGAATGCACAATGTTGCTGAATGCTGAACTTAAACATTAACATTCTAAAGCCTTTAATTTCAGAACACTGCCTAAAGATAACATGCCATTCAACCCTGACCAAGAATGTGCACACAGATGAATTTGCCATCTTAATTCCATTTTTTCAAGAATTAATTGCCATGCACCTCCCCTACTATTATTTTTCAAAATATCTAATATTAAAAATTTAAATGAATGTGTACCATTTAAAGAAATGTGCTTTGCCAGTGCATTTGTTTCTATGTTGTTCCTAATAGCTCTTATATGCTCACCCATTCGTTCCTTTAACTTTTTCTCCGTTTTCCCAACATAGAAACAAGTGCAGTGGGTGCAAACAGCACAATAAACTACTTTTGCAGTGTCACAGTTAAATTTACCTAATATGTTTATGTTATAATTATTAATGGAAATAGAACTTAATTCTAAGATATATTTACCAAACTTACATCTACCACATTTTGCATGTGGCCCTTAGTCCTAATAATAGTGGTGGTTTCAAAGCATTTTTTAAAGTTGTAGCCCTTCTTATAAACAATAGATGGAAAATTGCTAATTTTATTCCTTACTTGAAGAATCGTTCAATAAAAGGGGCCAATTTTTAAATAAAATATTTCTGATAATGTGACTCTCAGAATTAAAAGTAGTAATAAAACTACATGCAAAATTTTTGTCATGGTTACCCCCATAATTATTTGGATTATGGGACATTATTACTAGCCCGATTATTCATTCCTATAGTTGACATTGGTGTGTTATCCACTCCCGTTAAGGTCACACGTTCAGTAAGTAATGCAGTAGTGGTACCGGTTAGTAGTGGTCTAAAATGTTTGTTCTCTCTTTTACTAAATGACCTCTTCCATGACTTCATTTACAAAGGACATGGGGTATCCTCTATGTAAAAACATAGTTTTTAATACTTCACATTCTTTGAGAAAACTATCCCATCTGCTAACCATTCGGGCAGCTCTCACAAATTGCCCCTTTAAAACAGCCCTCTTTTGTGTGTATGGGTGGCTGCTATCATAGTGTAATAAACTATTACTATAAGTTTTTTTACGAAAAATTTCTGAAAGGTCTTGGTCTCAAAATCTTTTTTTATAAGTATATCTAAGTAAAAAATTTGATTAATGTCCTTTACAGCGGAAAACCTTAAAAAGTTGGTTGTTTGATTTATATAATCCAAAAAGTCATTTGCCTCCCCTTCATTACCCTGCTATAAAATAAAAATATCATCTAAAAAACATAAATAGATCACACAGTGCTGAAAAAATGGTGATGTGAAAACAGACCGTTGTTCCCATATGCACATAATTATATTGGCATAAAGCCCACCACAAGCAGACCCCATGGCGACACCCTCCTTTTGCAAATCCAGCTTGTCATTAAACATAATAAAATTATTTTTAAGGACAATGTCAAATAATTGATCGTATACATTAATATCATCCTGAGAAAATCTTTTGTTGTACAAATAGTCATTAACCCATTCACTACCCAACTCGTGGGGTATAACCGAATATAGGTCTTTTACATCTATAGTTATAAACATATCATGTATTCCAAACCTTACTTCATTCATTCTGGTAAGGAAGCCCCAGGGGTCTCTACACAGGTGGGATTCTGCAAGTACATGTACTTTAAGTTTTCCATCCAAGAATTTAGCTATAGGATTAGTGATGGAACCTTGGGCATCCACTATAGGTCTCATTGGTGGACTTGTGATGTCTTTATGTATCTTAGGGACACCAAACAATGCTGGTGTCCTGGGGTACATAACCAACATGAAATTTAAATTATCGATATTAATTGCCCCTTCAACAAAGAGATCATGTAGTATGCCCCTGATACGTCTATGCACACCATTCATTTCATTGATTGAACTAATACTGTAAGTGTTACTAATTAAAATATCTTCCATCCTATGTACATAATCATCGATGTCAAATATGACCATACCTCCCCCTTTATCAGGTTTAACAAATCTGGTGCCCCTGGTGTTCATCAACATCTGTAGATTTTCTGCTTCAACTCTATTCAGATTATGTCACTTTTGATGCTGTTTTTCCAATAGCCTAAAAGTCTAATTCACACATTTTCTCAAAAAATTCTAAAGTTGAATTTAGAGGTGGGTTATAGGTACTGGAAACATAAAATGGTTGAATTATATGACTGCTAGGTTGAAACAACAATGCAAGATTTAATTTGCGAACAAACAATTTTAGATCAACAGTTGTTTCAACAAGGTTCATGTTCCGACTAGGCACAAAAGTTAGGCCCTTAGAGAATAGGTCACATATAGATTCATCAAACTCAAAGCAAGAGAAATTGTAAACAATAAAGTCCCTCGCCTTGTTCATTAAAATTCTAGGTTTTATATTAACACAATGATCTATTTGCAACCTCTCCATAGTCCCCTGTTGTTGTTGTTCATCGTGCCCCTGCTGGAATAAGTCCCTCTCCATTGTTTTTGTCCCCTGGTCTCCCGTCATTTTCCAGATAAAAATTCTGTTTCTGGTTTTGTTGATGTATTCTTTCCACAGGTCTGAGAGTCGGAAAGGCTGCTGTTTCTAAAAATGTTCTTCAATGGCATTATCCAAAGATGATTCATCCTGAAAATGGTCATTTCCAATTTCATTTACTACTTGACCATTTGTGAGTCCTGAACCCCATTGTTGCGACTCTGGGGGTAAAGGGTATGTAGACTTATTTTTATAAGCTTTTAAGTCTCTATCAAGTTTTTCTAGTTTTCATTATTTTACAATCTTTATTTTTTCATCAATAGACTTAAAGCAGACTCTCAACTAATCTGGGACAAATTTCAACAGAATCAGGGACAAGTCAAGAAAAAATCAGGGACAATCAAGGACACTTTTAAAATATTAGTGCTATTAACTTGAAACATTGATAGAATCAGAGTATATGAATTAATACACATTTTCTGATGTAAAAGAAGCTTATAACTCTTAATTATTGTCATTATTCATTAAGTGTAATTCACCACCTTTCCTCCAGAAGTCACTAGTTTTAGGAGGGATTAAGAGGGACAAAGCTAAAATTTGAGTCAAAATCAGGGACAGTTGAGAGGTATGACTTAAAGACTCTTTCGTAATCAAAATTATCATAAAAGGTAGAATCACTTTTACTAGCAGCATCGATTTCTATGGCTTTTTTTGTTAGTTCATCAATGGTTTTATTGTTGTCATTAATGACCAAATTCATATATACAGCACCAAATTTGTCAAAAAGTTTTAACAAGTCAAAATGTAATGTTGAATTTGCTACCAGTCCCATAGGGTAACGCCAAACTCGTAACCCTTTCGAGACTAGCACTCAGCAAAATATGTGTTGTCCATTTGCAACCTTTTTATTTTCATTAAAATCTAATCAAGTTCCGATAAGTTGTCATAAAATGTCTTTTGCATACCTGGATTGTTGCTTAAAGAGCAGTATAAAAATGCATTCGTTTTCAGCCACGCATTCAATGATCTTCTGTTGCTGGAGCTGTTACCCACATTAGGTGCAGGTCCTCATTCCTACACATTGATATAGTGTAAGTGAAATAGGGGTGTGTCATTATGACTCATAGGGAGATGGGCAAATGAGAAACGTAATTTGATTTTCACTAACGTTTTTAAACTAGAAGGAAATGATGTGTATTTGTCAGAGGAAGTTTGTCATTAGTACAAACGAAAGCACTTACTTTTTGGTTATTTGTGCAACAAGTTTCTTTTTTGTTTTTTAGTTTGTATTTGCACTTATTAAATTATTCTTTTATCCGCCAGTCCAGATTTGCTTTACTTGTTTTTTTGGTCTTTTCATGGCTTTCATTGTTTGGCAATTCTTAATTAATGATTGGCAGTTTGATTAGTTTTACATCCAACTTTTGCTCAACAGAGCTATCCCAGGTAACCCAAGATGAGCAAATGGACACCAGCCAGACAGTAGCTTATCGGCCTCGGGCTGATGGGCTTTATGGCAAGCACACATGGGCCAATAGGTACCCATACACCCTTCCCACCATTAGTGTGGATCCGTGGCATCAGAGTACGTGGGGTCCTCAACCCACTTATCACCTGCAAATACAAATACCCATTTGGCAACATTAGTCAACATGACCGAATCACCTAGAGCCATATTTAACACCTTCATGTGGCTAGCCCTGCCATGGCTTATAGTCTGTGATACATGTTCTCCTACCTTGAGGATACTACACACCACAGCAGATGCCCAAAGCAGTTCATCTATACAACTCCTCTATAGGGCACCATGTAGAGTCTGTGCTGCTGCCCACAGCTCCATTATTGGGTGAGTTTGAGATAGAAACACTTAGCATGTTTCTTTT
Organism: Protopterus annectens; assembly: GCF_019279795.1. NCBI lineage: Eukaryota > Metazoa > Chordata > Ceratodontiformes > Protopteridae > Protopterus > Protopterus annectens. The sequence goes on from NC_056729.1 coordinate 1,587,154,859, forward strand.
TGGAGTTTGAGATGGAAACACTCTGCATGTTTTTTTTTGGAAGTAGTAGGAACCCCACAGAGACACAGATAGAAAGTACGATTGTGTAAAATCTTACCATAACATCAGATGTCCTTCTCTTCACTGTTGCAGTATTCTTTACTAGAGGGATCTCCTATCCAGAGCAGCCTGACATTTGACCAATATCTCAAAACTTTATTGTGTTGTATGCATGCCCCCAACTGTACAGATTTTTGTAGAATGTCCAGATTTCTGTCTCACATTCTGGGCCCATTTCCCATAAAATTGTGTGTTGTTTAGCAAATCATTGGTAAATCAATGAAGGTTGAAGTCAGAAAATAATGGAAGACATTTGAGTTTCAGACTTCATACTCTTCAGAAAATCCATGCTGATAAAGAAACTGCTGTTCTATCAATTTTCTAAGCTTGTAACAGCAATATTTAAAAAGTGTCCCTATTTTTTGGCCTTTGCCCCTCCATTATTGATTACTTTGTCCAGATTTCTTGCTCTAAGAGGTTGAGAGGTATGGTTATAAGTGCCATACATCACACATATGCTCCCCGCATAGGATGTAGAGCATAAAAGTGACTTACAGACAGTTATCCAGAACTGAACAGCCTCGGTAGAGAACAGTCTCTATAGGACAAACGACACCATGTACATCTAGATGGAGAAAATGCAGAAGAAAAAAGGGTATACCCTCAGCCAAAGGGAAATCCAAAACAAAAACCAGAGCAAACAAGAAGGGGGTGGAGGGAGGAAGCGAATACTTCAACAGTGAAGAGAAGGACATCAACTATTATGATAAGATTTTTGAACAACTGTATTATATCCTTCTATATCAGTATTTTTTTTCCTGTAGGAAGAGTACAAAGCTCAAAAGACAGAATGGGAGGTGGAAGGCTGAGAAGAGCACTTGATAAACCCATACAAAATAGTTCTAGCAAAACCTGCTCTGGTCCTAGAAACCATATTTAACTCATAATACTTATTAAAGTTATGCAAAGAAGACAAAGAAGCAGCTTCAAGGATGAACTTGGTGTCCAACCCCTTGAAGAAAGCAACAGAAGAGGCAACAGCCCTAGTGGAATGAGCCTAACAGAAGTAGAAAGAGATTTGCCATGAAAGGAATAATAAAAATAAATGGTGTTAGATATCCAGGAGGAGATAGTTGGCTTACAAACAGCCAAACCCAATGCCCTGGGATAAAAGGAAACAAATACCTCTTCAGACTTAAAAATGGCCTTAGTTTTATCCAAATAGTACCCGAGCTATCTGTGCATATCAATGGTATGCAAGGTACTCTCACTAGCAGACTGAGGAGAAGGGAACAAGGAAGGGAGTTGAACTGACCGATTCAAGGGACAACTAAAAGAAGGATTAGTACAAAGTGACACCTTGTCCCTGTGTAAAACAAAAAAAGGAGGAATGGCCATAATGGCCTGGACTCAGAAACACATCAAGCAAAAGTATGAGCCGGCAACAAAACAGTCTTCCAGGTACAATGTTGCAAAGAAGCAGAATATGCGGACTCAAAAGAAGCCTTAGTCAATTTTTTCAAACCAAAACTAAGGCCCTAAGGAGGAGGAGGAATAGGTTTACTTGGAGGCCTAACATGCAGGACGCCTTTAAGAAATTGTTTGATCTCAAACAAGAAGCAAAGAGAGAATTCAAGGGCAGACAAGCAAAAATGGCTGACAAATGGGCCTTCACAGAAGATAAGTCAAGCCAGACTGAAGCAACTCACACAAATAAGGGAGTACCAAAGGAACCCCCACTGAAGAAGGGTCCTGGTAACAAGCATGGCACCAGAAAGAAAATCTTTTCCATTTCGACATATACGATTTTCAGGATGAGGATTTCCTTGCCTCCTGTAAAACACTGAACATATCCTCAGAAAAGAGGTGCCTGAAAGGGATCAAAAACCTACCACCCACAGTGTCAGTTGAAGAATGGTCAAGTGTGGATGGATGAGAGACCTCTTGTCCTGTGTGAGGATGTCCAACCAGTGAGGTAACATGTGATTGCCCCTGGTCAGGTGAATTAAGTGGGGGAACCAGTAGTGTCGTAGCCAAGAGGGCATCACTAGCGAGATTATTGGGGAATCTAGCTGAATCTTCTACAGGACTCTTGGAAGTGGCAGAAGAGAAGGGAAAGCATACACACACACATCCCCTTCCAAGGAAAAGAAAGGGCATCCATCTTGCATGCCAGATGACATGGTAGTGTGAAACAAAAGACAGGGAGCTGCCTGTTTAGAGGTGAGGCAAAAAGATCTAGATGAGGAATGGCCCACTGATGGACAATGTCCAGAAACACGTCTCTATGAAGCATCCATTTGTGAGCTTTTGTTTTGGACCTGCTCAGACAGTCTGCCACTAGATTGTGCTCTGAAGGAATGTATACTTCCTGAAGAGTTAACTGATAACTGACAGCCACCTTCCAAGCCTGAACAGCCATCCTGCAGAGGAGGTAAAATTTTGTGCCTCCCTGCTTGTTAACATACCACATCACTGTAGCATGGTTTATGTATACCTTTAAGGGGCCTCAACAGCAAAAGCCTGAAGGGCCAGAATCAGAACTTTAATCCTTTTGATGTTGATATGGTCTGACTTCCGATGTGTGTGTGTGTGGGGGGGGGTCAGCATACCTCTCAACTGTCCAGACTGTCACAGAATGTTCAGATCTTTGCTTCATATTTTTGGTTTGTTTCTCAAAAAATAGTTTTTTTGGCAAATCACTAGCAAATCACCAAGGACTAAAATAAAAAAATACTGGCAGACATTGGAGTTTCAGACTTCATATCCTTCGGAAAAGTCATGCTAATACAAAAGCTGTTATTCTATCAACTTTTTTAAGTTTGTAAGAGCAATATTTAAAAAGTGTCCCTATTTTGGGCCTTTGCCCCCCCCTCCATTATTTGGGATTTTGTCCTGATTTCTTGCTCTAAGCGTTTGAGAGGTATGGGAGCCAGAGACCCTGAACTTTCAGGTGACTACATAAAGCCTCCCAACTCCATGTGGGAGGGATCAGTGAACAATTCTTGAGAAGGGACTAGAGGCTGAAAGGTCAGGCCAGGTTGAGGCCAAACTGTTGAATCTCCCACTCAAATTCCTTTATTAGACAAGGAAGGAGAGGTACAGTGAAATTCAGAGGGTGACAATGCTGCAGCCAAACCGACTTGTTGTATCACTGAAGTTTCCGCATATACAGTCTGGCAAGAAGGAGCACTGGAATAGAAGAGGTCATAAATCCCTGGGCATGAAGAAACTCTACAGTTGGAATGGCAGTCAGAGGAAGAAGAGACTGAAAGAAGGTTGTCAATGACAAAACGTTTGGAGGTGGAAGAAAGGCCAGTGTTGACAGTGTCTGAGTCCTGCATCCCAGATACACATGACCCCAAGTAGGAGTCAGGATAGACTTTGAAGAAGAGAGATGGTGAACTCCAGATCCTGTAACAGGTAACTGGGAGAAAGTGCCTGAAGCAACAGGTCATCTAGATAGGAAAAATCTAAATGCCCTTGAACCTGCAGAAAGCAATCACAGGAGCTAGGCATTTTTGTGAATACCCTTGGGTAGTAGAGAGGCCAAAGGGCAAAGCAGAGAATTCAAAATGAAAAGAAGAAATAGAGAAATGTAAAAACTTCATGAAAAGAGAGTGATTAATGATACAAAAGTAAGCATCCTTCAGATCCAAAGACACTAGAAAAGCCTGGGGTAGTAAAAGAGGAACAGGGTTTGAAGAGTAAGCATCCAAAAAGAGGGGACCTTAAAAAAGGTGTTCACCAGTGAGAGGTCCAGAACAGGTCTTTAAGTTCCCTCCTTTTGAGGAACCAGTAACATCTGGGAATAAAACCCCTTTCCCACTTAGGAAGGGGGAAGAGGTTGAATAGTTCCTTGGTTCACAAGGCATCCTAGAACCTCCAAGAAATAGGTTCATAGGTTCATAGATAGGTACTAGGCTATCGGCCCTAGGGCCTATAAAAGCCTAGCCATAACGATTCCTTGGCTATTGCTTCTCACAAATATTTACTTTACTGGACCCCTGTCTAGCAGGGCTACTGATTCATAGGTTCATAGGTTGATACTAGGGTATCTGCCCTAGGGCATTTATAAGCCTAGCCAGAGTGTGTCTGGCTTTCGCCACCCTTTTAGATTTGTAGACTGTGCCTTTGAATAGTGGGTCATAGAATATAGCCCCTTTACGGTTAGTTTATTTTGCGTCTGTCTAGCAGGGACCCAGAAGAGATCCCGGGGGTATACTTATGATCTCCCATCCACTCGTCGACATTTCTCTTGAAGAGGGTCAGTGAGGGGCTCTGCCTAGCCTGGACTAGGATTTTGTTCCAGAGTGAAGGGAGTCTCTGGGTTATGAATATATCCCTCCAGCATGTCCTATTTATTTCTGTGCTGAGGTTTAAGTCTCTGGAGCGTGTAGCTCTAAGGGATTTGGATTTATTGAGGTGGAGCATGTCCATTAATTCTGGGTTGGACATGGCTTTATATGTCAGGCACAGATCACCTCTGAGTATGCGGTAAGCAACTGAGTAGAGCTGGAGTTTCTTTAGCCTAACTGCATAGGGCATCTGTTTGAGTCCCTTGATCCTCTTGGTGAGGTACTTTTGGGGTCTTTCCAGTTGCTGCAGGTGTTGGGTAAGGTACATCCCAAATGGGGCAGTGTATTCAATTATGGGCCTGATGAGTGATGAATAGAGTAGCACAAAGACCTCTCTTGATCTAGATGTGAAACCTTTCGTGATGAAGTGGGCTATATAGAAGGGCTTTCTAACCACTTTGACAATGTGATTGTCAAAGGAGAGATTACTATCTACTTGGGTCCCCAAATCCCTAATTACTTCCTCCGTACTTAATGGATTACCTCCTATATGGTAATCTGTGGGCACTTTATTTTTCCCAAAGGGGATGACTATGCATGTTTTAGCATTTAACTTCAGGCCATGGCTTTGGCACCAGTTATCTGTCTCTGTGAGATCCTTTTGGAGGATGCTTGTGTCAGCCGGAGAGTCTGTTATTTCACCCAGTTTGCAGTCATCTGCGAACTTGGTCAGCCATAGTCCTCCCGTGTTTACCTGTACCTCAGAGAAATAAATACCAAACAACAGAGGTCCCAGGACTGAACCTTGTGGGATGCCACTTGTGACTGGTTTAGTGTCTGACAAGGCACCTGCAATTCTGACCATGTGGGTTCTATCCCTGAGCCAGTTCGCAACCCATCTTGTGACATAGGGGTTGATATTTAAGCTAGTGAGCTTATTTATGATTCCTGAGTGGGGTATTGTGTCGAAGGCTTTTGCAAGGTCCAGGTAGGCTGTGTGGACAACCTTCCCTTTGTCTATGGCCCTGGTAACTGTTTCAAAGAGGTCGACCAGGTTCAAGAGGCAAGATCTGCCTTTAACAAAGCTGAATTGGGTAGGATCCAGTGTCTGAAGGTTTCCAATGTCATTGTTTATGAGTTCCATGATGATATGCTCCATAGCTTTGCAGAACAGGCTAGTCAGGCTTATAGAGCGATAGTTTCCGGTGTCTGTTGTGGCACCTCCTTGTGGAGCAGGACCACCGTTGCTGTACGCCATTCCTTCGGTACATATCCTGTGGTAAGGCTGAGCTTGAACAGTGACTTAATGTGAGGGCTAAGTTCATCTTGTAGCTCATGTAAGACGCAGCCCGGGACACCGTCCAGTCCCATTGATGCTGTGTTTTTTGCTTTGGAGAGGGCAGCTCTCACCTGTTCATCTATGATGTCTGGGAGGGTACACTATGTTGGGATGGAGATTTGCTCTTTTGGGGAGGATGGGGGGGAGAAATTTGCATTGAACCTGTCTGCCAGGATGTTGGCAATGTCTGTGGGTTCAGTGTATTTTTTGTCACTTTGCACTAACTCGGAGCATATCTGGGAGTTGCCACCCAGGTTCCTGACATAACTAAAGAAGGCCTTGTGACTGTCCTTAGTATCTTGTGCAATTTTTCTTACGAAGCTGGCCTTAGATGATTTTATGAGGGATCGTAGCTTCTTCATAAAACCCTTCACTTCCCTGAAAATACTCCAAGCCTGGCTAAACTTATCTCTCCATATAAGAACCTAGACACACTTCGTTCTGCCAATAAGTTTCTAGTATCTATAACTAAATCACATAATAAAGCTGGAGATGCACTATTTTCTAATTCCATAGGGAAACACTGGAATCTAATCCCTCAAGAAATAGCGACTCTTCAGTCCACCTCTCTCTTCAAAAGACAAATCAAAGCACACCTTACTTCTCAATGGCTATGTCCCTGTACCAATCCCGATTAAAAGTATGGCTCAATACACCTTATTATTTTTTATTCCTGTCCCCATACTGGCCCTACCTGAAGCTTTCTGGATTTGAGAGGTGAATACTAAGGGATTCCTAGATCTCTTAATAACTTTACTATGTAGATCTTGCTTTTTGTTGTTAACTTGAACTTATTTTTTAAAATGTGATAGATATCCTCTCTTGTACCTTGTATAAATCTACTAAGAAAATTGTTATTAATCACTGTTATTTTGTTCATACTGGAGCTTTTCTCCCCGGGCCTCTACTGTAAACGGATATATGTCCAGCTAGACTAGCCCGGTCAACAAATGTAAAATAAAAAATAAAATAAAAATTCTTGCTAGTACTGATCAGAGATGCCTTCCCTTTTTGGGATTTTGCTCTATCATGTAGTAGCTTCCTCCTTTTGTTGTATAGCTTATTTATGGCTGGGGTCCACCAGACAGGTCTCTTGCCTTTTAAGGAGTGAGTCTTGGTTTTATTTGGGATAGCACGATCCATACATTCCTGTAGGTATCCATAGAATGCGTTTGTGAAGGATTCTGCTGTTTGAGCCATGTTTTCCACTGGAACAGGGGCTTTGAAGGATACCACCTCAGTTTTGAGAAGTGTGAAGTTTGCTTTTGAGAAGTTCTTCACCGTGGTTACCTTGGCTGGGGGTGGGGATGGGATATGGATGTCCAGTGAGATTAATTTGTGGTCTGACCTTACCAGTGAGGGGTATACCTCTGGTGTGGAACATAGAGTCCCTATGTTTGTGATGACCAGGTCTAATATGTTTTCCCCTCTTGTGGGGGTGGTGACCAGTTGTTCCATAGCATTTGAGTTTATAAATTCTAGGAACCGTTGGGCGAGGGTGTGTGGGCTTGAGTAGTTTACCCAGTCAATGTTTGGGTAGTTGAAGTCACCCAATATAATGGTGTTTGGAGAGACATGCATGTTCTCCAGTGTTCTCAGGAAGGCCAAGTGGGGTTCCTGAGTTTGGGAGGGTGGTCTGTAGCAGGCTATAAACTGAAAGGCAGTTTTGCCCACTGTTAGTTGCACATGGATGGTTTCAGTTGCTTTGTGCAGTGCTACTAACCTGGAGGTGTGGGTATTTTTGATGTATATGGATACTCCCCCTCCTTTTGTGGTTCGGTCCGAGTTTTGTGGCCGAAAAGCATGGTATGAAGTATAACCTGGTAGTGCTGGGGTGCTTTCGGAAGCCTTGAACCAGGTTTCTGTTACTGCACCGACATCGATGTTCTGCATACTGAGGAGAGTCTCGAGTGCGTGCATTTTGAGGGGTAGACTTCTGGCATTGAGCAGCATTACCCTTAGTTTCTTTTTCCTTGTATTGTCTATGGAGGTGGGTTTGTCTTTTGAGCCTTCCCTAAAAAAGGCACTATGGGGGTGGCAAGAGCCTTAGCCAGTATTCGAAAGCCCAGGGGTGACAGGTGCAGGCCGTTCCTAGCGAAGCAATGTGGCTTGCCGAGCATGTCATCCCAGGTTGACAGACACTGGATCCCCTTTGAATGACACCAATACTTTAGCCAATTGTTAAAACTTATCATTTTGTCTTTATACTGTGGCATCATTCTTGGTGAGGGTAAGATGCTACTCAAGGTCAGGGTCATACCAGCCTGGGCTACATGATCAGAGAGCTCCTCTATGTCTCTTTTCATGTAGTCCAAGGAGGTACGTCTCAGGTCATTCACACCAGCATAGACAATGACGGAGTCATATTTGTACTTGCTTTGGAGTGACCTGAGTGTGTGTGTTATGTGGCGGATCCTGGCACCCGACAGACAGCTTACAGTGACCTTCTCCTTGTTCAGCCTGGTGAGTGGAACATCAGTGTGTCTGACTATAGAGTCATCTATTACAAGTGTATTAGGTGTGTTGTTTAGCCTTAAGGGCTGTGACTGTCTGGCACACTGACTTTGTGGACTATGTGATACGTGGGTATTGTTGTGGGGTAGCAGTTGTTTGGGTGTCTGCTTTGGAGGTCTCTGCTGCTTAGGCAGATGTTTATTTAGAGCCTCTGAGTATGTTTTTGTGTGTTTATGTGTTTGGTTTGTTGTTGCTATAGGTCTATGTGAGACTGGATTTGTGGTGTGTGGGGTTACCTGCTTCTCCTGATTGACTGTGCCAGTCATGGGTCGAGAGAGCTCAGCCTCCAGTTTGGCAATATAGTTGCATCTCTCACATATATTTGAGTTTATTGGGAGGAGGAGAGGATTGTCTATGTACATAAGGCGGTTGTAACATTGCCTTATGACTCCAATATTCACCAGCTGGACTGGAGAGTACACATGAAACTGACCTTTAGACATGTCAGGATATTTATGATTACTACTTTTGACTGATCTAGGAGGATCAGTTAAGTATTTAGAAAGGTATAAGAGAGGTTTTAGTGCTTTAAAAGTTCTTCTAAGTGCAAGTGAAAGGCTATAAAGTGAAAATAGAGTGCTTCCTTTGAGATACAGATCAGTTCCAAGTGAAAAGGTGAAGAGCAGAGTCTGTGGAGCCGGTAATAGTTTAAACATGTTTAGGCGGCGCTGCCCGATGCTGCGCTATGCGCAAAATCGCGCAAAGCCGCACTAAACTGGATTTTAAACAGGGGACTTGAAAGAGCTAGGAATTAGCCCAAAATGGCCAAAAAACAACAAGATTCTGTGCTGAGATCAATCCTCCAGGTACAGATAGACTTCTCACAGTTCCCCACTCCCACTGGTGAACAAAGAAGCTTCCTTCTATCCAAGTAAGGATATGGGCAACACAGGAACTATTCTAAAGTCCAGAATACAGCAATACCTGTATTAGGAACTATTCTAGCTCAGGAAAGGCGGGAAAACAAGGATATTTTTTTGTTTTTTTCTTTTTTTCTAAACAGGCAACAGAAAATGCACAGTAAATACTTTACACAGGCTAGCGCATTTGAGTGAGAAGCCTCAACAGTTAAATCAACAAAAAGACAAAACTTTAAAGTGCAGGTATTAAATAAATGAAGAAGACAAGCTTAATTCAAACAACGAAGCAGTATTTACTCACTTTTCGGCGAGAATAGACAGTCGCAAAAGTAAAGGCAGTAAAAGGTACTTAAATCAGGTAGCAGTCACTCTTTCTCATCTTTCTGCTACTACCACCAATCTGCAGGACCACGAGGAGCTTTGCTGAGTCGGAACAAGTGCACAAACCGCAACAAAGCGGGTTTTTAAACAGGGGACTTGAAAGAGCTAGGAATTAGCCCAAAATGGCCAATAAACAACAAGATTCTGTGCTGAGATCACCCTCCAGGTACAGATAGGCTTCTCAAAGCTCCCCACTCCCACTGGTGAACAAAGAAGCTTCCTTCTATCCAAGTAAGGATATGGGCAACACAGGAACTATTCTAAAGTCCAGAATACAGCAATACCTATATTAGGGACTATTCTAGCTCAGGAAAGGCGGGAAAACAAGGATTTTTTTTTTGTTTTTTCTTTTTTTCTAAACAGGCAACAGAAAATGCACAGTAAATACTTTACACAGGCTAGCGCATTTGAGTGAGCAGCCTCAACAGTTAAATCAACAAAAAGACAAAACTTTAAAGTGCAGGTATTAAATAAATGCAGAAGACAAGCTTAATTCAAACAACAGAGCAGTTTTTACTCGCTTTTCAGCGAGAATAGACAGTAGCAAAGGTAAAGGCAGTAAAAGGTATTTAAATCAGGTAGCAGTCACTCTTTTTCATCTCTCTGCTGCTAGCACCACTCTGCAGGACCATGAGGAGCTTTGCTGAGTTGGAACAAGCGCAAAAACCGCTCCAAAGCGGGTTTTTAAACAGGGGACTTGAAAGAGCTAGGAATTAGCCCAAAATGGCCAAAAAACAATAAGATTCTGAGCTGAGATCACTCCTCCAGGTACAGATAGGCTTCTCGAAGCTCCCCACTCCCACTGGTGAACAAAGATGCTTCCTTCTATCCAAGTAAGGATATGGGCAACACAGGAACTATTCTAAAGTCCAGAATACTGCAATACCTGTATTAGGGACTATTCTAGCTCAGGAAAGGCGGGAAAACAAGGATTTTTTTTTTTTTTTTTAGTTTTTTTCTAAACAGGCAACAGAAAATGCACAGTAAATACTTTACACAGGTTAGCGCATTTGAGTGAGAAGCCTCAACAGTTAAATCAACAAAAAGACCAAACTTTAAAGTGCAGGTATTAAATAAATGCAGAAGACAAGCTTAATTCCAAAAACAGAGCAGTTTTTACTCGCTTTTCGTTGAGAATAGACAGTCGCAAAGGTAAAGGCAGTAAAAGGTACTTAAATCAGGTAGCAGTCACTCCTTTTCATCTGTCTGCTGCTAGCACCACTCTGCAGGACCACAAGGAGATGTGCTGAGTCGGAATAAGCGCAAAAACAGCGACAAAGTGGGTTTTTAAACAGGGGACTTGAAAGAGCTAGGAATTAGCCCAAAATGGCCAATAGACAACAAGATTCTGTGCTGAGATCACTCCTCCAAGTATAGATAGGCTTCTCAAAGCTCCCCACTCCCACTGGTGAACAAAGAAGCTTCCTTCTATCCAAGTAAGGATATGGGCAACACAGGAACTATTCTAAAGTCCAGAATACAGCAATACCTATATTAGGGACTATTCTAGCTAAGGAAAGGCGGGAAAACAAGGATTTTTTTTGTTTGTTTTTTTGTTTTTTTTCTAAACAGGCAACAGAATATGCACAGTAAATACTTTACACAGGCTAGCGCATTTGAGTGAGAAGCCTCAACAGTTAAATCAACAAAAAGACCAAACTTTAAAGTGCAGGTATTAAATAAATGCAGAAGACAAGCTTAATTCCAACAACAGAGCAGTTTTTACTCGCTTTGCGGTGAGAATAGACAGTCGCAAAGGTAAAGGCAGTAAAAGGTACTTAAATCAGGTACCAGTCACTCTTTTTCATCTGTCTGCTGCTAGCACCACTCTGCAGGACCACAAGGAGATGTGCTGAGTCGGAATAAGTGCAAAAACAGCGACAAAGCGGGTTTTTAAACGGGGGACTTGAAAGAGCTAGGAATTAGCCCAAAATGGCCAATAGACAACAAGATTCTGTGCTGAGATCACTCCTCCAAGTACAGATAGGCTTCTCAAAGCTCCCCACCCCCACTGGTGAACAAAGAAGCTTCATTCCTCCAAGTAAGGATATGGGCAACACAAGAACTATTCTAAAGTCCAGAATACAGCAATACCTGTATTAGAGACTATTCTAGCTCAGGAAAGGTGGGAAAACAAGGATTTTTTTTGTTTTTTTTTTTTCTTTTTTTCTAAACAGGCCACAAAAAATGCACAGTAAATACTTTAGACAGGCTAGCGCATTTGAGTGAGAGGCCTCAACAGTTAAATCAACAAAAAGACAAAACTTTAAAGTGCAGGTATTAAATAAATGCAGAAGATAAGCTTAATTCAAACAGAGCAGTTGTTACACACTTTTCGGCGAGAATAGACAGTCGCAAAGGTAAAGGCAGAAAAAGGTACTTAAATCAGGTAGCAGTCACTCTTTTTCATCTCTCTGCTGCTAGCACCACTCTGCAGGACCACGAGGAGCTTTGCTGAGTCGGAACAAGTGCAGAAACCGTGACAAAGCAGGTTTTTAAACAGGGAACTTGAAAGAGCTAGGAATTAGCCCAAAATGGCCAATAAACAACAAGATTCTGTGCTGAGATCACCCTCCAGGTACAGATAGGCTTCTCAAAGCTCCCCACTCCCACTGGTGAACAAAGAAGCTTCCTTCTATGCAAGTAAGGATATGGGCAACACAGGAACTATTCTAAAGTCCAGAATACAGCAATACCTGTATTAGGGACTATTCTAGCTCATGAAATGCGGGAAAACAAGGATTTTTTTGTTTTTTTTTTTTTTTTTTAAACAGGCAACAGAAAATGTACAGTAAATACTTTACACAGGCTAGCGCATTTGAGTGAGCAGCCTCAACAGTTAAATCAACAAAAAGACAAAACTTTAAAGTACAGGTATTAAATAAATGCAGAAGACAAGCTTAATTCATATAACAGAGCAGTTTTTACTCGCTTTTTGGGGAGAATAGACAGTCACAAAGATAAAGGCAGTAAAAGGTACTTAAATCAGGTAGCAGTCACTCTTTTTCATCTCTCTCTGCTGCTAGCACCACTCTGCAGGACCACGAGGAGCTTTGCTGAGTCGGAACAAGCGCAAAAACTGCTCCAAAGCAGGTTTTTAAACAAGGGACTTGAAAGAGCTAGGAATTAGCCCAAAATGACCAAAAAACAACAAGATTCTGAGCTGAGATCACTCCTCCAGGTACAGATAGGCTTCTCAAAGCTCCCCACTCCCACTGGTGAACAAAGAAGCTTCCTTTTATCCAAGTAAGGATATGGACAACACAGGAACTATTCTTAAGTCCAGAATACAGCAATACCTGTATTAAGGACTATTCTAGCTCAGGAAAGGCGGGAAAACAAGGATTTTTTTTGTTTTTTTCTTTTTTTCTAAACAGGCAACAGAAAATGCACAGTAAATACTTTACACAGGCTAGCGCATTTGAGTGAGAAGCCTCAACAGTCAAATCAACAAAAAGACCAAACTTTAAAGTGCAGGTATTAAATAAATGCAGAAGACAAGCTTAATTCCAACAACAGAGCAGTTTTTACTCGCTTTTCGGTGAGAATAGACAGTCATAAAGGTAAAGGCAGTAAAAGGTACTTAAATCAGGTAGCAGTCACTCTTTTTCATCTCTCTGCTGCTAGCACCACTCTGCAGGACCACAAGGAGATTTGCTGAGTCAGAACAAGCGCAAAAACAGCGACAAAGCGGGTTTTTAAACAGGGGACTTGAAAGAGCTAGGAATTAGCCCAAAATGGCCAATAGACAACAAGATTCTGTGCTGAGATCACTACTCCAGGTACAGATAGGCTTCTCAAAGCTCCCCACTCCCACTGGTGAACAAAGAAGCTTCCTTCTATTCAAGTAAGGATATGGGCAACACAGGAACTATTCTAAAGTCCAGAATACAGCAATACCTGTATTAGAGACTATTCTAGCTCAGGAAAGGTGGGAAAACAAGGATATTGTTTTGTTTTTTTTTTTCTTTTTTTCTAAACAGGCCACATAAAAGGCACAGTAAATACTTTACACAGGCTAGCGCATTTGAGTGAGAAGCCTCAACAGTTAAATAAACAAAAAGACAAAACTTTAAAGTGCAGGTATTAAATAAATGCAGAAGACAAGCTTAATTCAAACAACAGAGCAGTTTTTACTCACTTTTCGGCGAGAATAGATGGTCGCAAAGGTAAAGGCAGTAAAAGGTACTTAAATCAGGTAGCAGTCACTCTTTTTCATCTCTCTGCTGCTAGCACCACTCTGCAGGACCACTAGGAGCTTTGCTGAGTCGGAACAGCGCAAAAAACGCGCCAAAGTGGTATTTTAAACAGGAGACTTGAAAGAGCTAGGAATTAGCCCAAAATGGCCAATAAACAACAAGATTCTGTGCTGAGATCACCCCTCAAGGTATAGATAGGCTGCTCAAAGCTCCCCACTCCCACTGGCAAACAAAAAAGCTTCCTTCTATCCAAGTAAGGATATGGGCAACACAGGAACTATTCTAAAGTCCAGAATACAGCAATACCTGTATTAGGGAATATTCTAGCTCAGGATAGGCGGGAAAACAAGGATATCTTTTTTTGTTTTATTTTCTTTTTTTCTAAACAGGCAACAGAAAATGCACAGTAAAAACTTTACACAGGCTAACGCACTTGAGTGAGCAGCCTCAACAGTTAAATCAACAAAAAGACAAAACTTTAAAGTGCAGGTATTAAATAAATGCAGAAGACAAGCTTAATTCAAACAACAGGGCAGTTTTTACTTTTTGGGAGAATAGACAGTCACAAAGATAAAGGCAGTAAAAGGTACTTAAATCAGGTAGCAGTCATTCTTTTTCATCTCTCTGCTGCTAGCACCACTCTGCAGGACCACGAGGAGCTTTGCTGAGTTGGAACAACTGCAAAAACCGCTCCAAAGCAGGTCATTAAACAGGGGACTTGAAAGAGCTAGGAATTAGCCCAAAATGACCAAAAAACTACAAGATTCTGAGCTGAGATCACTCCTCCAGGTACAGATAAGCTTCTCAAAGCTCCGCACTCCCACTGGTGAACAAAGAAGCTTCCTTTTATCCAAGTAAGGATATGGACAACACAGGAACTATTCTTAAGTCCAGAATACTGTCATACCAGTATTAGGGACGATTCTAGCTCAGGAAAGGCTGGAAAACAAGGATATATATGTTTTTTTTTCTAAACAGGCAGCAGAAAATGCACAGTAAATACTTTACACAGGCTAAGCGATTTGAGTGAGAAGCCTCAACAGTTAAATCAACAAAAGACAAAACTTTAAAGTGCAGGTATTAAATAAATGCAGAAGACAAGCTTAATTCCAACAACAGAGCAGCTTTAACTCACTTTTCGGTGAGAATAGACAGTCGCAAAGGTAAAGGCAGTAAAAGGTACTTAAATCAGGGAGCAGTCACTCTTTTTCATCTCGATACTAGCACCACTCTGCAGGACCACGAGGAGCTTTGCTGAGTCGGAACAAGTGCAAAAACCACGCCAAAGCGAGTTTTTAAACAGGGGACTTGAAAGAGCTAGGAATTAGCCCAAAACAGCCAATAAACATCAAGATTCTGTGCTGAGATCACTCCTCCAGGGACAGGTAGGCTTCTCAAAGCTCCACACTTCCACTGGTGAATAAATAAGCTTCCTTCTATCCAAGTAAGGATATGGGCAACACAGGAACTATTCTAAAGTCCAGAATACAGCAATACATGTACTAGAGAGTATTCTATCTCAGGAAATCAGGAAAACAAAGATTTTTTTTGTTTTTTTTTCTTTTTTCTAAACAGGCAACAGAAAATGCACAGTAAATACTTTACACAGGCTAGCACACTTGAGTGAGCAGCCTCAACAGTTAAATAAACAAAAAGACAAAACTTTAAAGTGCAGGTATTAAATAAATGCAGAAGACAAGCTTAATTCAAACAACAGAGCAGTTTTTACTCACTTTTCGGCGAGAATAGATGGTCGCAAAGGTAAAGGCAGTAAAAGGTACTTAAATCAGGTAGCAGTCACTCTTTTTCATCTCTCTGCTGCTAGCACCACTCTGCAGCAACACAAGGAGCTTTGCTAAGTCGGAACAAGCGCAAAAACCGTGCCAAAGCGGGTTTTTAAACTGGGGACTTGAAAGAGCTAGGAATTAGCCCAAAATGGCCAATAAACAACAAGATTCTGTGCTGAGATCACTCCTCCAGGTACAGATAGGCTTCTCAAAGCTCCCCACTCCCACTGGTGAACAAAGAAGCTTCCTTCTATCCAAGTAAGGATATGGGCAACACAGGAACTATTCTAAAGTCCAGAATACAGCAATACCTGTATTAGGGACTATTCTAGCTCAGGAAAGGTGGGAAAACAAGGATTTTTTTTTTGTTTTTTTCTTTTTTTCTAAACAGGCAACAGAAAATGCACAGTAAATACTTTACACAGGCTAGCGCATTTGAGTGAGCAGCCTCAACAGTTAAATCAACAAAAAAACAAAACTTTAAAGTGCAGGTATTAAATAAATGCAGAAGACAAGCTTAATTCAAACAACAGAGCAGTATTTCTCGCTTTTCGGCGAGAATGGACAGTCGCAAAGATAAAGGGAGTAAAAGGTACTTAAAATCAGGTAGCAGTCACTCTTTTTCATCTCTCTGCTGCTAGCACCACTCTGCAGGACCACAAGGAGCTTTGCTGAGTCGGAACAAGCGCAAAAAACGTGCCAAAGTGGTATTTTAAACAGGAGACTTGAAAGAGCTAGGAATTAGCCCAAAATGGCCAATAAACAACAAGATTCTGTGCTGAGATCACTCCTCCAGGGACAGATAGGCTGCTCAAAGCTCCCCACTCCCACTGGTGAACAAAGAAGCTTCCTTTTATCCAAGTAAGGATATGGACAACACAGGAACTATTCTTAAGTCCAGAATACAGCAATACCTGTATTAAGGACTATTCTAGCTCAGGAAAGGCGGGAAAACAAGGATTTTTTTTGTTTTTTTCTTTTTTTCTAAACAGGCAACAGAAAATGCACAGTAAATACTTTACACAGGCTAGCGCATTTGAGTGAGAAGCCTCAACAGTTAAATCAACAAAAAGACAAAACTTTAAAGTGCAGGTATTAAATAAATGCAGAAGACAAGCTTAATTCCAACAACAGAGCAGTTTTTACTCACTTTTCGGTGAGAATAGACAGTCGCAAAGGTAAAGGCAGTAAAAGGTACTTAAATCAGGTAGCAGTCACTCTTTTTCACCTCTGCTGCTAGCACCACTCTGCAGGACCACAAGGAGATTTGCTGAGTCAGAACAAGTGCAAAAACAGCGACAAAGCGGGTTTTTAAACAGGGGACTTGAAAGAGCTAGGAATTAGCCCAAAATGGCCAATAGACAACAAGATTCTGTGCTGAGATCACTACTCCAGGTACAGATAGGCTTCTCAAAGCTCCCCACTCCCACTGGTGAACAAAGAAGCTTCCTTCTATCCAAGTAAGGATATGGGCAACACAGGAACTATTCTAAAGTCCAGAATACAGCAATACCTGTATTAGAGACTATTCTAGCTCAGGAAAGGTGGGAAAACAAGGATATTTTTTGTTTTTTTTTTCTTTTTTTCTAAACAGGCAACAGAAAATGCACAGTAAATACTTTACACAGGCTAGCGCATTTGAGTGAGAAGCCTCAACAGTTAAATCAACAAAAAGACAAAACTTTAAAGTGCAGGTATTAAATAAATGCAGAAGACAAGCTTAATTCAAACAACAGAGCAGTTTTTACTCACTTTTCGGCGAGAATAGACAGTAGCAAAGGTAAAGGCAGTAAAAGGTACTTAAATCAGGTAGCAGTCACTCTTTTTCATCTCTCTGCTGCTAGCACCACTCTGCAGGACCACAAGGAGCTTTGCTGAGTCAGAACAAGCGCAAAAACCGTGCCAAAGTGGGTTTTTAAACAGGGGACTTGAAAGAGCTAGGAATTAGCCCAAAATGGCCAATAAACAACAAGATTCTGTGCTGAGATCACTCCTCCAGGTACAGATAGGCTGCTCAAAGCTCCCCACTCCCACTGGTGAACAAAGAAGCTTCCTTCTATCCAAGTAAGGATATGGGCAACACAGGAACTATTCTAAAGTCCAGAATACAGCAATACCTGTATTAGGGACTATTCTAGCTCAGGAAAGGTGGGAAAACAAGGATTTTTTTTGTTTTTTTTTTTTTTCTAAACAGGCAACAGAAAATGCACAGTAAATACTTTACACAGGCTAGTGCACTTGAGTGAGCAGCCTCAACAGTTAAATCAACAAAAAGACAAAACTTTAAAGTGCAGGTATTAAATAAATGCAGAAGACAAGCTTAATTCAAACAACAGGGCAGTTTCTACTCGCTTTTTGGTGAGAATAGACAGTCGCAAAGGTAAAGGCAGTAAAAGGTACTTAAATTAGGTAGCAGTCACTCTTTTTCATCTCTCTGCTGCTAGCACCACTCTGCAGGACCACGAGGAGCTTTGCTGAGTCGGAACAAGTGCAAAAACCATGCCAAAGTGGGTTTTTAAACAGGGGACTTGAAAGAGCTAGGAATTAGCCCAAAATGGCCAATAAACAACAAGATTCTGTGCTGAGATCACTCCTCCAGGTACAGATAGGCTGCTCAAAGCTCCCCACTCCCACTGGTGAACAAAGAAGCTTCCTTCTATCCAAGTAAGGATATGGGCAACACAGGAACTATTCTAAAGTCCAGAATACAGCAATACCTGTATTAAGGACTATTCTAGCTCAGGAAAGGCGGGAAAACAAGGATTTTTTTTGTTTTTTTCTTTTTTTCTAAACAGGCAACAGAAAATGCACAGTAAATACTTTACACAGGCTAGCGCACTTGAGTGAGCAGCCTCAACAGTTAAATCAACAAAAAGACCAAACTTTAAAGTGCAGGTATTAAATAAATGCAGAAGACAAGCTTAATTCCAACAACAGAGCAGTTTTTACTCGCTTTTCGGTGAGAATAGACAGTCGCAAAGGTAAAGGCAGTAAAAGGTACTTAAATCAGGTAGCAGTCACTCTTTTTCATCTCTCTGCTGCAAGCACCACTCTGCAGGACCACAAGGAGATTTGCTGAGTCAGAACAAGTGCAAAAACAGCGACAAAGCGGGTTTTTAAACAGGGGACTTGAAAGAGCTAGGAATTAGCCCAAAATGGCCAATAGACAACAAGATTCTGTGCTGAGATCACTACTCCAGGTACAGATAGGCTTCTCAAAGCTCCCCACCCCACTGGTGAACAAAGAAGCTTCCTTCTATCCAAGTAAGGATATGGGCAACACAGGAACTATTCTAAAGTCCAGAATACAGCAATACCTGTATTAGAGACTATTCTAGCTCAGGAAAGGTGGGAAAACAAGGATATTGTTTTGTTTTTTTTTTTCTAAACAGGCCACATAAAAGGCACAGTAAATACTTTACACAGGCTAGCGCATTTGAGTGAGAAGCCTCAACAGTTAAATAAACAAAAAGACAAAACTTTAAAGTGCAGGTATTAAATAAATGCAGAAGACAAGCTTAATTCAAACAACAGAGCAGTTTTTACTCACTTTTCGGCGAGAATAGACAGTCGCAAAGGTAAAGGCAGTAAAAGGTACTTAAATCAGGTAGCAGTCACTCTTTTTCATCTCTCTGCTGCTAGCACCACTCTGCAGGACCACGAGGAGCTTTGCTGAGTCGGAACAAGTGCAAAAACCGTGCCAAAGTGGGTTTTAAACAGGGGACTTGAAAGAGCTAGGAATTAGCCCAAAATGGCCAATAAACAACAAGATTCTGTGCTGAGATCACTCCTCCAGGTACAGATAGGCTGCTCAAAGCTCCCCACTCCCACTGGTGAACAAAGAAGCTTCCTTCTATCCAAGTAAGGATATGGGCAACACAGGAACTATTCTAAAGTCCAGAATACAGCAATACCTGTATTAGGGACTATTCTAGCTCAGGAAAGGTGGGAAAACAAGGATATTTTTTTTTTTCTTTTTTTTAAACAGGCAACAGAAAATGCACAGTAAATACTTTACACAGGCTAGGGCATTTGAGTGAGCAGCCTCAACAGTTAAATCAACAAAAAGACAAAACTTTAAAGTGAAGGTATTAAATAAATGCAGAGGACAAGCTTAATTCAAACAACAGAGAAGTTTTTACTCGCTTTTCGGCGAGAATAGACAGTTGCAAAGTTAAAGGCAGTAAAAGGTACTTAAATCAGGTAGCAGTCACTCTTTTTCATCTCTCTGCTGCTAGCACCACTCTGCAGGACCACGAGGAGCTTTGCTGAGTCGGAACAAGTGCAAAAACTGCGCCAAAGTGGGTTTTTAAACAGGGGACTTGAAAGAGCTAGGAATTAGCCCAAAATGGCCAATAAACAACAAGATTCTGTGCTGAGATCACTCCTCCAGGTACAGATAGGCTGCTCAAAGCTCCCCACTCCCACTGGTGAACAAAGAAGCTTCCTTCTATCCAAGTAAGGATATGGGCAACACAGGAACTATTCTAAAGTCCAGAATACAGCAATACCTGTATTAGGGACTATTCTAGCTCAGGAAAGGCGGGAAAACAAGGATTTTTTTGTTTTTTTTGTTTTTTCTAAACAGGCAACAGAAAATGCACAGTAAATACTTACACAGGCTAGCGCACTTGAGTGAGCAGCCTCAACAGTTAAATCAACAAAAAGACAAAACTTTAAAGTGCAGGTATTAAATAAATGCAGAAGACAAGCTTAATTAAAAAAACAGCAGTTTTTCTCGCTTTTCGGCGAAAATAGACAGTCGCAAAGGTAAAGGCAGTAAAAGGTACTTAAATCAGGTAGCACTCACTCTTTTTCTCTCTCTGCTGCTAGCACCACTCTGCAGGACCACGAGGAGCTTTGCTGAGTCGGAACAAGCGCAAAAACTGCGCCAAAGTGGGTTTTTAAACAGGGGACTTGAAAGAGCTAGGAATTAGCCCAAAATGGCCAATAAACAACAAGATTCTGTGCCGAGATCACTCCTCCAGGTACAGATAGGCTGCTCAAAGCTCCACACTCCCACTGGTGAACAAAGAAGCTTCCTTCTATCCAAGTAAGGATATGGGCAACACAAGAACTATTCTAAAGTCCAGAATACAGCAATACCTGTATTAGGGACTATTCTAGCTCAGGAAAGGTGGGAAAACAAGGATTTTTTTTGTTTTTTCTTTTTTTCTAAACAGGCAACAGAAAATGCACAATAAATACTTTACACAGGCTAGCACATTTGAGTGAGCAACCTCAACAGTTAAAGCAACAAAAAGACAAAACTTTAAAGTGCAGGTATTAAATAAATGCAGAAGACAAGATTAATTCAAACAACAGAGCAGTTTTTACTCGCTTTTCGGTGAGAATAGACAGTCGCAAGCATAAAGGCAGTAAAAGGTACTTAAATCAGGTAGCAGTCACTCTTTTTCATCTCTCTGCTGCTAGCACCACTCTGCAGCAACACAAGGAGCTTTGCTAAGTCGGAACAAGCGCAAAAACCGTGCCAAAGCGGGTTTTTAAACTGGGGACTTGAAAGAGCTAGGAATTAGCCCAAAATGGCCAATAAACAACAAGATTCTGTGCTGAGATCACTCCTCCAGGTACAGATAGGCTTCTCAAAGCTCCCCACTCCCACTGGTGAACAAAGAAGCTTCCTTCTATCCAAGTAAGGATATGGGCAACACAGGAACTATTCTAAAGTCCAGAATACAGCAATACCTGTATTAGGGACTATTCTAGCTCATGAAAGGCGAGAAAACAAGGATTTTTTTGTTTTTTTTTTTGTTTTTTTTCAACAGGCAACAGAAAATGTACAGTAAATACTTTACACAGGCTAGCGCATTTGAGTGAGCAGCCTCAACAGTTAAATCAACAAAAAGACAAAACTTTAAAGTGCAGGTATTAAATAAATGCAGAAGACAAGCTTAATTCATACAACAGAGTAGTTTTTACTCGCTTTTTGGGGAGAATAGACAGTCACAAAGATAAAGGCAGTAAAAGGTACTTAAATCAGGTAGCAGTCATTCTTTTTCATCTCTCTGCTGCTAGCACCACTCTGCAGGACCATGAGGAGCTTTGCTGAGTTGGAACAAGTGCAAAAAACGCTCCAAAGCGGGTTTTTAAACAGGGGACTTGAAAGAGCTAGGAATTAGCCCAAAATGACCAAAAAACAACAAGATTCTGAGCTGAGATCACTCCTCCAGGTACAGATAAGCTTCTCAAAGCTCCCCACTCCCACTGGTGAACAAAGAAGCTTCCTTTTATCCAAGTAAGGATATGGACAACACAGGAACTATTCTTAAGTCCAGAATACAGCAATACCTGTATTAAGGACTATTCTAGCTCAGGAAAGGCGGGAAAACAAGGATTTTTTTTGTTTTTTTCTTTTTTTCTAAACAGGCAACAGAAAATGCACAGTAAATACTTTACACAGGCTAGCGCATTTGAGTGAGAAGCCTCAACAGTTAAATCAACAAAAAGACAAAACTTTAAAGTGCAGGTATTAAATAAATGCAGAAGACAAGCTTAATTCCAACAACAGAGCAGTTTTTACTCACTTTTCGGTGAGAATAGACAGTCGCAAAGGTAAAGGCAGTAAAAGGTACTTAAATCAGGTAGCAGTCACTCTTTTTCATCTCTCTGCTGCTAGCACCACTCTGCAGGACCACAAGGAGATTTGCTGAGTCAGAACAAGTGCAAAAACAGCGACAAAGCGGGTTTTTAAACAGGGGATTTGAAAGAGCTAGGAATTAGCCCAAAATGGCCAATAGACAACAAGATTCTGTGCTGATATCACTCCTCCAGGTACAGATAGGCTTCTCAAAGCTCCCCACTCCCACTGGTGAACAAAGAAGCTTCCTTCTATCCAAGTAAGGATATGGGCAACACAGGAACTATTCTAAAGTCCAGAATACAGCAATACCTGTATTAGAGACTATTCTAGCTCAGGAAAGGTGGGAAAACAAGGATATTTTTTGTTTTTTTTTCTTTTTTTTCTAAACAGGCAACAGAAAATGCACAGTAAATACTTTACACAGGCTAGTGCATTTGAGTGAGAAG
Organism: Protopterus annectens; assembly: GCF_019279795.1. Classification (NCBI taxonomy): domain Eukaryota; kingdom Metazoa; phylum Chordata; order Ceratodontiformes; family Protopteridae; genus Protopterus; species Protopterus annectens. Next base: position 1,587,177,323 of record NC_056729.1, read on the forward strand.
CCTCAACAGTTAAATCAACAAAAAGACCAAACTTTAAAGTGCAGGTATTAAATAAATGCAGAAGACAAGCTTAATTCAAACAACAGAGCAGTTCTTACTCACTTTTCGGAGAGAATAGAGAGTCGCAAAGGTAAAGGCAGTAAAAGGTACTTAAATCAGGTAGCAGTCACTCTTTTTCATCTCTCTGCTGCTAGCACCACTCTGCAGCAACACAAGGAGCTTTGCTAAGTCAGAACAAGCGCAAAAACCGTGCCAAAGTGGGTTTTTAAACTGGGGACTTGAAAGAACTAGGAATTAGCCCAAAATGTCTAATAAACAACAAGATTATGTGCTGAGATCACTCCTCCAGGTACAGATAGGCTTCTCAAAGCTCCCCACTCCCACTGGTGAACAAAGAAGCTTCCTTCTATCCAAGTAAGGATATGGGCAACACAGGAACTATTCTAAAGTCCAGAATACAGCAATACCTGTATTAGGGACTATTCTAGCTCAGGAAAGGTGGGAAAACAAGGATTTTTTTTTTGTTTTTTTGTTTTTTTCTAAACAGGCAACAGAAAATGCACAGTAAATACACAGGCTAGTGCATTTGAGTGAGCAGCCTCAACAGTTAAATCAACAAAAAAACAAAACTTTAAAGTGCAGGTATTAAATAAATGCAGAAGACAAGCTTAATTCAAACAACAGAGCAGTTTTTACTCGCTTTTTGGTGAGAATAGACAGTCACAAACGTAAAGGCCGTAAAAGGTACTTAAATCCAGTAGCAGTCACTCTTTTTCATCTCTCTGCTGCTAGCACCACTCTGCATGACCACGAGGAGCTTTGCTGAGTCGGAACAAGTGCACAAACCATGCCAAAGTGGGTTTTTAAACAGGGGACTTGAAAGAGCTAGGAATTAGCCCAAAATGGCCAATAAACAACAAGATTATGTGCTGATTTTACTCCTCCAGGTACAGATAGGCTTCTCAAAGCTCCCCACTCCCACTGGTGAACAAAGAAGCTTCCTTTTATCCAAGTAAGGATATGGACAACACAGGAACTATTCTTAAGTCCAGAATACAGCAATACCTGTATTAAGGACTATTCTAGCTCAGGAAAGGCGGGAAAACAAGGATTTTTTTGTTTTTTTTGTTTTTTTCTAAACAGGCAACAGAAAATGCACAGTAAATACTTTACACAGGCTAGCGCATTTGAGTGAGAAGCCTCAACAGTCAAATCAACAAAAAGACCAAACTTTAAAGTGCAGGTATTAAATAAATGCAGAAGACAAGCTTAATTCCAACAACAGAGCAGTTTTTACTCGCTTTTCGGTGAGAATAGACAGTCGCAAAGGTAAAGGCAGTAAAAGGTACTTAAATCAGGTAGCAGTCACTCTTTTTCATCTCTCTGCTGCAAGCACCACTCTGCAGGACCACAAGGAGATTTGCTGAGTCAGAACAAGTGCAAAAACAGCGACAAAGCGGGTTTTTAAACAGGGGACTTGAAAGAGCTAGGAATTAGCCCAAAATGGCCAATAGACAACAAGATTCTGTGCTGAGATCACTACTCCAGGTACAGATAGGCTTCTCAAAGCTCCCCACTCCCACTGGTGAACAAAGAAGCTTCCTTCTATCCAAGTAAGGATATGGGCAACACAGGAACTATTCTAAAGTCCAGAATACAGCAATACCTGTATTAGAGACTATTCTAGCTCAGGAAAGGTGGGAAAACAAGGATATTTTTGTTTTTTTTCTTTTTTTCTAAACAGGCAACAGAAAATGCACAGTAAATACTTTACACAGGCTAGCGCATTTGAGTGAGAAGCCTCAACAGTTAAATCAACAAAAAGACAAAACTTTAAAGTGCAGGTATTAAATAAATGCAGAAGACAAGCTTAATTCAAACAACAGAGCAGTTTTTACTCACTTTTCGGAGAGAATAGAGAGTCGCAAAGGTAAAGGCAGTAAAAGGTACTTAAATCAAGTAGCAGTCACTCTTTTTCATCTCTCTGCTGCTAGCACCACTCTGCAGCAACACAAGGAGCTTTGCTAAGTCGAAACAAGCGCAAAAAACGTGCCAAAGTGGGTTTTTAAACTGGGGACTTGAAAGAGCTAGGAATTAGCCCAAAATGGCTAATAAACAACAAGATTATGTGCTGAGATCACTCCTCCAGGTACAGATAGGCTTCTCAAAGCTCCCCACTCCCACTGGTGAACAAAGAAGCTTCCTTCTATCCAAGTAAGGATATGGGCAACACAGGAACTATTCTAAAGTCCAGAATACAGCAATACCTGTATTAGGGACTATTCTAGCTCAGGAAAGGTGGGAAAACAAGGATTTTTTTTTTTTTGTTTTTTTCTAAACAGGCAACAGAAAATGCACAGTAAATACTTTACACAGGCTAGCGCATTTGAGTGAGCAGCCTCAACAGTTAAATCAACAAAAAACAAAACTTTAAAGTGCAGGTATTAAATAAATGCAGAAGACAAGCTTAATTCAAACAACAGAGCAGTTTTTACTCGCTTTTTGGCGAGAATAGACAGTCACAAACGTAAAGGCCGTAAAAGGTACTTAAATCCGGTAGCAGTCACTCTTTTTCATCTCTCTGCTGCTAGCACCACTCTGCATGACCACGAGGAGCTTTGCTGAGTCGGAACAAGTGCACAAACCGCGCCAAAGTGGGTTTTTAAACAGGGGACTTGAAAGAGCTAGGAATTAGCCCAAAATGGCCAATAAACAACAAGATTATGTGCTGATTTTACTCCTCCAGGTACAGATAGGCTTCTCAAAGCTCCCCACTCCCACTGGTGAACAAAGAAACTTCCTTCTATCCAAGTAAGTATATGGGCAACACAGGAACTATTCTAAAGTCCAGAATACAGCAATACCTGTATTAGGGACTATTCTAGCTCAGGAAAGGAGGGAAAACAAGGATTTTTTTTGTTTTTTTGTTTTTTTCTAATCAGGCAACAGAAAATGCACAGTAAATAATTTACACAGGCTAGCGCATTTGAGTGAGCAGCTTCAACAGTTAAATCAACAAAAAGACAAAACATTAAAGTGCAGGTATTAAATAAATGCAGAAGACAAGCTTAATTCCAACAGAGCAGTTTTTACTCGCTTTTCAGCGAGAATAGGCAGTCGCAAAGGTAAAGGCAGTAAAAGGTACTTAAATCAGGTAGCAGTCACTCTTTTTTATCTCTCTGCTGCTAGCACAACTCTGCAGGACCATGAGGATCTTTGCTGGGTCGGAACAAGCGCAAAAACCGCGCCAAAGTGGGTTTTTAAGCAAGGGACTTGAAAGAGCTAGGAATTAGGCCAAAATGGCCAATAAACAACAAGATTCTATGCTGAGATCACCCTCCAGGTACAGATAGGCTTCTCAAAGTTCCCCACTCCCACTGGTGAACAAAGAAGCTTCCTTCTATCCAAGTAAGGATATGGGCAACACAAGAACTATTCTAAAGTCCAGAATACAGCAATACCTATATTAGGGACTATTCTAGCTCAGGAAAGGCGGGAAAACAAGGTTTTTTTTTGTTTTTTCTTTTTTTCTAAACAGGCAACAGAAAATGCACAATAAATACTTTACACAGGCTAGCACATTTGAGTGAGCAACCTCAACAGTTAAAGCAACAAAAAGACAAAACTTTAAAGTGCAGGTATTAAATAAATGCAGAAGACAAGATTAATTCAAACAACAGAGCAGTTTTTACTCGCTTTTCGGTGAGAATAGACAGTCGCAAGCATAAAGGCAGTAAAAGGTACTTAAATCAGGTAGCAGTCACTCTTTTTCATCTCTCTGCTGCTAGCACCACTCTGCAGGACCACGAGGAGCTTTGCTGAGTCAGAACAAGCGCAAAAAATGCGCCAAAGCGGGTTTTTAAACAGGGGACTTGAAAGAGCTAGGAATTAGCCCAAAATGGCCAATAAACAACAAGATTCTGTGCTGAGATCAGTCCTCCAGGTACAGATAGGCTTCTCAAAGCTCCCCACTCCCACTGATGAACAAAGAAGCTTCCTTCGATCCAAGTAACGATATGGGCAACACAGGAACTATTCTAAAGTCCAGAATACAGCAATACCTGTATTAGGGACTATTCTAGCTCAGGAAAGGCGGGAAAACAAGGATTTTTTTTTGTTTTTTTTTGTTTTTTTCTAAACAGGCAACAGAAAATGTACAGTAAATACTTTTCACAGGCTAGCGCATTTGAGTGAGCAGCCTCAACAGTTAAATCAACAAAAAGACAAAACTTTAAAGTGCAGGTATTAAATAAATGCAGAAGACAAGCTTAATTCAAACAACAGAGCAGTTTTTACTCGCTTTTTGGGTAGAATAGGCAGTCGCAAAGATAAAGGCAGTAAAAGGTACTTAAATCAAGTAGCAGTCACTCTTTTTCATCTCTCTGCTGCTAGCACCACTCTGCAGGACCACGAGGAGCTTTGCTGAGTCAGAACAAGTGCAAAAACCACTCCAAAGAGATTTTTTAAACAGGGGACTTGAAAGAGCCAGGAATTAGCCCAAAATGGCCAAAAAACAACAAGATTCTGAGCTGAGATCACTCCTCCAAGTACAAATAGGCTTCTCAAAGCTCCGCACTCCCACTGGTGAACAAAGAAGCTTCCTTCTATCCAGGTAAGGATATGGGCAACACAGGAACTATTCTAAAGTCCAGAATACAGCAATACCTGTATTAGGGACTATTCTAGCTCAGGAAAGGCGGGAAAACAAGGATTTTTTTGTTTTTTTCTTTTTTTCTAAACAGGCAACAGAAAATGCACAGTAAATATTTTACACAGGCTAGCACATTTGAGTGAGCAGCCTCAACAGTTAAATCAACAAAAACACAAAACTTTAAAGTGCAGGTATTAAATAAATGCCGAAGACATGCTTAATTCAAACAACAGAGCAGTTTTTACTCGCTTTTCGGTTAGAATAGACAGTCGCAAAGATAAAGGCAGTAAAAGGTACTTAAATCAGGTAGCAGTCACTCTTTTTCATCTCTCTGCTGCTAGCACCACTCTGCAGGACCACTAGGAGCTTTACTGTGTCAGAACAAGCGCAAAAACCACGCCAAAGTGGATTTTTAAACAGGGGACTTTAAATAGCTAGGAATTAGCCCAAAATGGCCAATAAACAACAAGATTCTGTGCTGAGATCACTCCTCCAGGTACAGATAGGTTTCCCAAAGCTCCCCACTCCCACTGGTGAACAAAGAAGCTTCCTTCTATCCAAGTAAGGATATGGGCAACACAGGAACTATTCTAAAGTCCAGAATACAGTAATACCTGTATTAGGGACTATTCTAACTCAGGAAAGGCGGGAAAACATGGATTTTTTTGTTTTTTTTCTTTTTTTCTAAACAGGCAACAGAAAATGCACAGTAAATACTTTACACAGGCTAGCACATTTGAGTGAGCAGCCTCAACAGTTAAATCAACAAAAAGACAAAACTTTAAAGTGCAGGTATTAAATAAATGCAGAAGACAAGCTTAATTCAAACAACAGAGCAGTTTGTACTCGCTTTTCGGTGAGAATAGACAGTCGCAAAGGTAAAGGCAGTAAAAGGTACTTAAATCAGGTAGCAGTCACTCTTTTTCATCTCTCTGCTGCTAGCACCACTCTGCAAGACCACGAGGAGCTTTGCTGAGTCGGAATCCCAGGATGAATTTCCTATCTCCCATCCAATCGTCAAGGTTTTGCTCAAAGAGGGCCATTGAGGTGCTCTGCTTGACATGTATGGGCAGCTTATTCCAGAGTATGGGGAGTCTCTGGGTCAGGAACCTATCCCTCCAGCATGTTCTATTCATCGTGATGACAAGGTTAAGATCCCTGGAGTGTGTGGCTCAGAGGGACTGGGATTTCTTTAAGTGTAGCATTTCCAACAACTCTGGGTTGACATGGGCTTGTATGTTAGGCAGGGAAATGAGGAAGTTGCTCTAGGGGAGGATGAAGAATCCGTGAAAAAGGAGGGAGAGACTTCCATACCATGAAGTAACCCTGACAGATGACAAAAGAACTGAAGAGTCTCAAGTGATGGGAAGCCAAAGGGAAAGCAGAAGGGGCAAAGGAACCTGATCTAAGAGTAGGGGAGGCAAATTATCAAACAGAAGCAGGCTTATCAGATAAAGTAGGCTTTTAGCTCACAGATGTCTGAGAAGCCTTAGCAGGGCTGGTCATGCGGGTCTGGTGATTAATTGCCCAAAAGGCCAAAGTAGTAGAGTAATGCATGCCAGCCACAGTTCTGAAGAAGTCCCTAGTAATTTTGGGATGAAAGCGCTTAACTAGTGAATAAAGTGTAGATTACTGTGGCTGGCATCCGTTCATCTTTGTTTTTGTCAGTTGGTTATTCATGGTTTATTGGTTCTTATGCTAGAAGCAGAGTAATCCTTACCAATACTTTCCATTGTCCTACTATCCTTATCAGAAGGCAAAAGTTTGGGAGAGGGCAAGAGCTTGGAAAGTTTGTCAAAAGAGACTGACAGCACAGCAGGATCAACAGAAAGACACAAACAAAAATAAAAATTGACAGTCCTCAGTAATCTTATAGAACCTGTCAGGTTTCTTAGGAGCAGGAGGCTGAGAATTAGGAGACTTGGAAGAAGCAATGAAAATGTCTAAGAAGGCAGCCAACACAGGAGGAACTGCAGATGGTTTGGGAGTATCCACCTGAAGCAACTTATAATATCTCCTCTGAATATAACAACCCTTGAGAAGAATCCCACTTAAAGTATTCCATCATCCTAGCAATTGTGCCCCCAAAGGGCAATTCCTCAAAAGAAGTCTCAGGGCTGATAGACTCCTCCTCATCAGAACCATAAGCCAAAGGCAAAGGCATCTGTGAAGAACAGGACAAGGTCCCATCATCACACTCTGAATCCTCATCCAAGGAATCCGGTTCCCTAGGCTGTTTAGAAGGAGTAGAGGTCCAAGGAGAAGCAAGCACTAAAACCCCTTAAGGAGGTTTCATGGCCATCAAGGCAGAAAGCAAGCCCTGAGTAAACTCTTGCCATTCCCTTTGAGGATCCTTAGGACAGGCCAACACATGTTTCATCTTTTGTTTTTTTTTTTTGGAAGGGACGTCAGCCCTAATAAATACCAGAGGTTCTGACTCTTTGTGAGATTCATTGAGAGTACTCAGAACCCCTCCCTGACCAGCATCTGTGTAATCCATCTAGGACACTCCAAACTAATCAACCACATTTCTCCCTTGACATCCAGACCAGAAGACTGAATGCTGTAATTAAATCAAAAGACGCTTCAACAAAGTATTAGTTTAAGGTGTGCACACTCATGCAACTGGCTTATTGTATGGTTTTTATTGTTTATATTTTTCCCCTAACAGATTTGTTTGTTTTTCAATTGAATTGTACATGCTATAGATCACATTAAAGGTGGGAAAAGTTTTGAAATTATTTATTGTGGTCTCATTTTTTTATATCACAAAAACCTGGCATTTTAGCAGGGGTGTGTACACTTTTTATATCCACTGTAGGTAGTTACTAGGCATGACGTTCAGGGGACCATTGAGTAGACTAGCCTGAATTCTCAATTGTACAAAAAGCATTATCTAGTTAAGTGATTTGCTCAAAGTCATACAGTAGGCAAATGAAGGTGGAGAGACTCAAACTCTGTACCTTTGGAATAGGAGACAGGTCATTAACAAGTCAGAGCCTTAGTCCTCTGCACTAACTACCAGAGAGCATTTCTCCTTTTGAATTATTGTTGTGGAATCGCTGTAAATGGCAATCTGACTCTGCATTACTTGCTCTATCGAAGCAAACATAAATGGTCAAAAAGTATAACCATTTCTCTTTCTTTGAACTTTCCTGTTCCCAGGTGTGACTCTTGTATCTTGTCAGATATGAACATTACACAGTTTATTTCTTGTATGAAAGAAAAATGAGACCGAATTGCTTTCCTTACTGATGATCTTTTGTCAGGATATCCTTCCATCGCAGAATCTTTCAGTAACTGTATTTCTAAGCCAGTGTCAGTACAAGTCTGAAATTATTTAACTTTTTCTTTGGTCACTGCTAAATAAGGAATTACCCAAACAGTTATTCATGCTTCTCTATTAAATATTCTCTGTCAGCACATCTGGTATACAAAGTTCTGTGCATAGTCCTGTATATCACAATTAGATCACACATCTTTAAGATAAGAATAAACCTCAGCAACCTCATGGGTGCATTGTACAATAAAATTTGAATATGCTTTTCAATGGTCATGGCCTGTTTTCACTTGAAATTCTTCATTACAACTGGCATATTTGTGGACATTCTCCCACCACACAGTACTGTTAACATTTCTTTTGCTACCTGGACATATCTGTTTTGAACATCTACAAATGAGCATGACCCAAAGGCAACTAAGCTTGTAAGATCACAGCATCTTTACCATTCTGACTAGCATCTATTGTGACATAAATTTCTTATTCACATCACAGTATTTTAATATTGGCGTATCAATAACTATTTTTAAGCATCACAAAAGTAATTGCCTGTTCATAGGTCTATTCATACGTTCATAGGTTCATAGGTTCATACTAGGCTATCTGCCCTAGGGCATTTATAAGCCTAGCCAGGGTGTGTTTGGCTTTCGCCACCCATTTTAAATTAATTTTGCTATGCCCTTTTTCGAGGTTAGTATACTGTGCCTCCGTTTAACAGTGACACAGAAGTGATACCCGGGGTAAACCTACGATCTCCCATGCACTCATCAAGATTCCTCTTGAAGAGAGTCAATGAGGGACTCTGCCTAACCTGGACTGGGATTTTATTCCAGAGTGAAGGGAGCCTCTGGGTTATGAATCTGTCCCTCCAGCATGTCCTATTTATTTCAGTGCTGACGTTCAAGTCTCTCAAGCGCGTAGCTCGATGGGATTTGGATTTTCTGAGGTGCAGCATGTCCATTAATTCCGGGTTGGACATGGCTTTATACGTCAGGCACAGATCGCCTCTGAGCAGGCGGTATGCCACTGAGTAGAGCTGGAGTTTCTTTAACCGGGCAGCATATGGCATCTGTTTGAGCCCTTTGATCCTCTTGGTGAGGTACTTTTTGGGGTCTTTCCAGTTGCTGCAGGTGTCTGGTAAGGTACATCCCAAAAGGGGCATTGTACTCAATTATGGGCCTGATGAGGGATGAGTAAAGAGGCATGATGACGTCCCCTGATCTTCATGATTAGGTTCATGATTATGAAACCAGTCACAAGTGGTGTCCCACAAGGCTCAGGCTTGGGATATAAACATGCATTTTGTTATTACATTTCAGACTAGACAGGGAAACTGTAGAGGGTAATCAGTAACAAGCATAACTACTTACACTCTGCTTCTGTCTGTAATTTTGCTACTACATATGGCAGACATTGGTGATGTTAATTAGCTAGAAATGTATACAAAAATACTCAGATTTTTGAATAATTATGTGCAAGATGTGATGCCATTAAATTGAGTGCAGAACCTAAATTGCTTAAGTTCTTAGGTTATTACCTTATGTAATGTTATTTTGTTTGATGCATTTATGGTATAATTCTTTTAAGAGGTAAGCTTTTAATTTAGTGCAACATTATGATCACTTATTCAGATATCTAACAGAATATGAGAGTGATTTCCAAAGTTTTGGTCCTTACAGATAAGTTCTACTCACTACTGTGGAGTTTTATAAGGCTTATTTGCAAAGAGGCAGTGTTTGGATGGAAACAGAGGCTGTGTTTTTTTTATTTATTCATATTTTATATAATCTACATGCTAAGTGTAACAAAGAATTTAGTTTTAGAAGTATGAACAGAAGCGATCCCTAAACCAAACAATAAAGCAAATTTGCTGGCCAATAAATTTAACTTCAATTTCATACTCTATCATCCCATGTTACCTCCCAGGAAATATTATATACCATTTCTCCTCAACTATCATTAAAGAAGAGGTCTTCACTGCACTTTCTAAAGTTAAAAACACCACATCAGTGAATACTGAAAATATCTCAGGATGCCTCCTAAATAGCTTGAAACACAACCTGTTTGGATCACTAGAATATCTATTCAGCCACAGCTTCTAGACAGGCTTCATCCCTAGGGAATGAAGGACTGTAATTGTCATCCCTCTACATGAAGTGAGATCATCAACACACCCAAGGAACTACAGACCGATAAGTTTGACTTGTCTTATATGCAAGGCCATGGAAAGAATTATAGGAGACCTGATAAATAATGACATAGGAAATCTTCAAACACTGGACCCATCCCAGTTTGGTTTTCTCAAGGGCAGGTCATACCTATTAAACCTGGTGAAGTTCTTCAATAAAGTTACTAGCGCAAAGGATGAAGCCAAAATGGGACAAAGTGCCAACCTCGACCTGGCAAAGGCATTTGACTCAATGCCTCACTCATGGATAGAGCACATGAAGTTAGGATGGAGGAATCCACCTACACCCCCAAGGCTTGTTACTAGTGGTGTCCACCAGGGCTCAATACTGGAACCTCTCTTGCTCAGAACATACTTCTCTGAAGTCAAGGCAAATGTAGAGGGCATTTGGCTGACCAAATTTGCTGATGACTGCAAGCTGGGTGCAATCATTAAATACCCCAAATAATTAAATATCTTCCAAGAAGGTCTGACACAGACAAATAACTGATGCCAGAACAGTGGCCTAAAACTCAATGCAAAAAATGTGCAATTGTACCCTTTGTGCAAACAACCACTCCTGCAAATTACAACATAAATAACATTCCCATAAGACTAGACCCAGTGGTAAGGGATGTGGAAATTCATGTTGACAATGACCTAAACTTTAATCACCATGGGCCATGGTGGTAAGAAAATCCTTCTGTGTGGCAGGGATTTTAAGGCATGGCATTCAGATCTAAGGCGATCATAATGCCACTATACTCAGCCCTCATTAGACCAATACTCAAGTACTAGGCACCCTTCAACATGTACCTGACCAGGGATTTGCAATAGCTGGAGTGGTCACAGAGGTTCATCATTAAAAGGATACAGGGAGTAAGTAATATGCCCTTTGAGGATCACCTCAAGGTTCTGTCTCTGTATTCGGTCTCCTACAGACTACTGAGGGGTGATCTATGCCTAACCTACAAGGCATTCTCCAGTCTAGTCCCGATGGCTGTACTATACATTTGAAAAACAAACATCACTTGAATTACCCAATCTAAGTATCTTAACCTCTTCTGTGACACAAACATAACATGTTGGAGGGACAGGTATATATCTCACAGACATACCTCTCAACTGTACAGATTTTCACAGAAAGTCCAGATGTTTCATATTTTTGGTCCATTTTTCATAAAACTGTGATTTTCTGGCAAAACATTGCCAAGTCATTAAAGACTGATGTCAGAAAATAATGACAGACATTTGAGTTTCAGATTTCATACCCTTTAGAAAATTCATGCTAACACAAAACCTGTTATTCTATTAACTTTCTAAAGTTTGTAAGACCAATATTTTAAAATTGTCCCTATTTTGGGGCCTTTACCCCCATTATTTATTTGTCCTGATGTCTTGCACTAAGGTGAGGGGTATGCTCAGAGATCACTCCTTCTTTGGAACAAACTCCCCATTCATGTAAAGCAGAGCTTTCCCTAAGCCTATTCAAAAGCAGTTTGGATCAATGGATGGGAAATCACAAACTCACCCCAGGTTTGTCACCAGTGTCCCTTATGCACAGGGGCAGCTTGTAGATGATCTAAGGCACAGGCATATACCAAAGCTGTTCTACTACATAGATACTGATCTTCTTCTTCTTTTCACTTTTCCCTGTTAGGGGTCGCCACAAAGGAACAATGGTCTGCAGAAAGACTGGCAGTGGAGTTTTATGATGTTGAGTTGCAGCCCACTGCCCAACCTTCCACAGAAGGCACACACACGAATACACTCACACCTAGGGCCAACCCAGAGTAACCAATCCACCCACAGCACATTCCCTGGGATGCGGGAGGAAACCTACATGACCATAGGGAGGACACGCAGACTCTGCACAGAAGGCACCCCAGCTGAGAATCGAACCAGGGGAACCTCCTGCTGTGAGAAGTAAACTGAAGCAATAACGGCTAAGCTTAAAAAGGCTCTTGGGCCATTAGTCTAGTAATCTCCTATGATCCTATGAGGACAGCCCTCTGCTAAATAGATAGCCAATTAGCTTTTTTTATTTGTCAATAATGACAGTGACATCCTCTCTTGGAGGAAAGACATAAGTATTTTGTTTGAGCTTTTTTGAACTAAGTTTAAGTTCTTTGTGGATAGCAGCAATTATACAAGCCTATATACTATCCAGTCTTGAAGAATTATTTTCTTTAGAGCTTTCCTTCCTACTTGTGTGAGAAAGTATGAAAATTATCATGACCAGAATATGATTTTTGAACCCTTGTCTTATTTGTACTATATGGAGGTTGAACATTTAGATTCTGGTTTAGCTAGAGGTCTGAGTACTTTGAGAACTTTGTTCTGTCCAAGGATTGGAGGTTGCAGTCTAGAACATGCCAGTCTGGATTAGCACTGTAGATAATTTTTGATTTGCTTCAAAAACATTACTTGTGCTTCTTCAGGTATTGAGGAATAAATGCACATTTCTATTCAGCCAGATATTAACAGAAGGTTTTCCTGTATCTGTTTTCGGTGTTGCTGTGGGAAGGACCTGACCTGTAAATTAACATGTCCCCTGCAGACAGTATTAAGGAGATACGTTGGTAGTCAAAGGAAAATGTGCCCAATAACTAGGGAGAAGAACAGAGGTGCAAGAAATGACCCTTGGGGTACACCTTTTGTAAGTATGCTTAGACCTGAAAGAGCACACCTAGTTTTGACTAAGTATAACTAAGGGAGATACAGGTCCAAAGGCTTTCAGATTATGTCTGCATGACAAGAATATGCCACTAAGAAGGGAGTGGTCCACCAGACTGAATGTTTTATGAGATCTATGACTGCTGTTCCAGTTAGATGAGCTTTATTATCAATGTTCACAGTGCTGTAGTGCTGTAGCCTGTCCACAACCCATACTGGTTCTTAGCTAGAACAGCACAGACTTTAACATAGTTTGCTAGTTGGTTGTACACTATTTTTCGAGTGTTGCCACAGCTGGGAAGGACTAATACTGGCTGATAGATGGGGTGAGCTGAGTTTGGGTATTTTAGGTGGTGGTTTTATGACCAAATATTTCCATATTGAAGTTATGGAGTTTTGGAAAATAGAAAACTTGTACATGTGGTAAAAGGAATTGACAATATAGTTTTTTACAGGCTTTTATAAACCTGGGATGAAGAATATCAAAATCTATTTGACCATTACTTAGATTTTTTTTTCTAGTAAGATTTCTATTTATTTATTTTTTGTATTTCCTTGAAATGGAATGCAGGTATATTCAAGGGGAGATGGTGTTGCTTATAAAAAAATAAAATGAGGGAAGATAACTGAATTCCTGTTGGAAGTCTTTCATGGTTAGCCAGACCTAGGTACGGTGGCTAGAGTTGCCTGTAGTGGGGAGTTATTTATTGGGTTTCCCATGAATAGCTGATTTCAAAGTATAAACATAATGAGTTTTGGGGTTAGGAGTTTGTTTCCACAACATCAATTCTTCCTTCCTAAATTTAAAAAGGGCCTTAAGTTCTTATGTCACTATTTGTTTTGTTCTGTTTTACAATGGAGAAGAATTTATTCTAAAGTAAAAGAATTATTGTAGTGGCAGTGTATTCCTGACTGGGGTCATGGCAGGACAGAACTGAGCTTCAGTCCACATTAGCTAGCTGGATGTGTACAGTGGGACAGTTTATGATAATGTGAGCCAAAAGATGATTTTGAGAGAGAGTTGGGTTTTGTTCAGGTTATTAATGAATGATGTTTTAGAACATAGGTTACTTAAGAAAGATGAGTGATAGCTCTAGAGATTTTATCAGGGATGTTAGTACTCATTAAACCTAGAGAGAAAAAAATGTTCTCGGATTTAATGCTGGCTCTAGTGGGTTTGTCTATTACCTGTACAAGTTTGTAAGTCAGACAGAAATTCATCAGTGCTGTTTTTATATGGGCCAATCAGATTAAGGTTGAAATCTGCAAAAAATAAGGTATAAATTTATTGGGGGGATACATGGTTAAATCACAGTCAGAAATTGGGTTTGCTTAGTTTGAATTTTAATAAGGCACCAATATCTGTCTGGTAACTGGGAGTGTAAAAACCTGTCCAGCATTTATTAAATAGCAGGATAAAGGGGTTGAGTTGTTTAATATGCTTACAGATGAGAGTGATGTGGTACCTGCATTAGCTTTGACATTTCTTTTTAATAATAGGATTAACAGAATGGGTTTAGAAAATTGTGGGCTCCTCCATTCGGGGTTGTCCCCTGCAGAGGCACACTATGTGTGTGTGTGTGTGTGTGTGTGTGTGTGTGTGTGTGTGTGTGTGTGTGTGTATGTGTGTTTTACTTTATTTTTACAGGTATTTGATTTTTTTTTATTTATTTTTACAAGTATTTATGTTTTTTTTTACTTTATTTTTACAGGTATTTGTGTTTTAATAATTTGTGACTGAGTATTCCCAGTTTGAGAATATGAGCACTGATGTATCACAGGAACTCACAGGTGAAGCTTTCAAATGACAGGTCTGAACACTTTGTTTTGAAAAAGGCGGTGCTTCATTTTTGTGAAAAAAGCACTTACCTGTTCTTTAAAGAGTAACAACCTTGGTGGCAACATATTAAATAGCAGCTGTTGTGAGAGACAACAGCTGACAGTGACTGCAGGGGGCTTAACTGTGCACTAATCTCTAATTTCAATAAATATTCACTCCTGATTTTCTGGTTACAGTTTTGTCAATCTACAGTAGCATGTTAGCTACTTGTTGAGAGGCTCAGTTATAGGTTATTATATAATGAAGTTTACATTTCCAGCTGTGCATTGACTGCTTTGGCTGAGTGAAATAATTTAAGTATAAATGGTTAAGCTTGGCTTTGGCTGTCATTTGCAAAAAAATATAAGCTGAGCAAATCTGCATCCATAGTCTGAGCTTGGTTCCAGCAGGACCTGGCTTGCCTGCATCTGAGTCTAGCAGTGCAAGCTTTATACATCTAACTGCAGTATATGCCTGCTCACCTTAGCGGGAAGTTCTCCTTCTCAAAACATTAACATTATTGCATACTAATGAGGATAAACTGCATAAAAAGCAGTTTGAAGTACTCTTAATGTATTTATATACCACACTCTGAGCTGTCCTATTTACTTTTTTTTTTTTTTACTAAATACTGCCGGGATAAGAAATACCATATCAGATCCTTAACAGAACCACATTTTGCTTGAAATGTTCTGCTAAAATAAAACATGAATATGTTAAAATTTAACTGATATAATTTTGACAATCTGTAAATATGTTTTAGGGCATATATTGGGGATAACTGTATTCACCGTGATCTTCTTCTTCATCAACTTCATCTTCATTTTCTGTATTTCTCACTGAATTTTTTTTTCATATTGTTTGAATTGATTAGACAACTTATTCAGGGCAAATGAAATGCTGAGCTAGTAACTATGTATGTATCTAGTTCCCTTGTGTATATAATTTGTTTATTTTATTTTTATTCATTAGCTTGAGTAGAGCACTGATCTCCATAGAACTTTTTAAAATTCAACCTCGGAATGAATGCTGTCTGGTTAAGTTACTTCCTCAGAGTCACAGTTAGGCAATGGAGGTTGAGGGACTGAAACTCTGGACCAAGCAAAACAGCTCATTAACAGCTGCTTAATCCTTTGTGTCAACTGACTGACAACTTCCAGATGTTGTTCATGTATGTAATATGTAACATACTGCTGCATGTGTTGTTCTTGTCATTTTTCCTGAGCTGTGACTGAAAACAGTCCTGTATCTAGAACCAGTTCATTTACATAATAAAGGAAAGAAAGAAAAGCTTGATTTTAAAATGTTGCCAGCAATTTCGCCTAAGAGTTAATCACATTTGGTGTTCCTATACAAATGCAAATGGTGAAACATAACCACCTTCTTACACAGGTCTCTCATTGATTTTTAGAATATTGTTGATTTTTGTCTCAGAATTTTATTCTAACTCCTACATAAACGAATTTATGATAGGAAAATAAAATTTACGCTCAGCAATTAAAACAATCTGTTTCACTTGCACATTTCATATTCTGCAGAAGTGCATCTTAATACAAACCATTTAATTCTACTGACTTTCTAAGAAATCAGCACCAGCATTTAAAAAAATGTCCCAGACTTTGAGACTTTTTTAAATTATGTTTGGTTCTCTCTCTAATTTTTAAGCTATTAGGCTAACAGCATAGACTAATTCACCTTAACATGACAGTTTCACATTTGTTTTCACACAAAAAAGTGTTAGATGCCCCCCCCCCCCCCCCACACACACACACACACACACAAAGAACATATACATATAAATCCTATAAAATAAAAATAAATGCATGTTCTTAGGCTCTTTATGGGATATTTATTTTTAAACTTATTTATAAATCACAATTTACAGAATGACATAATTGCACATATATTAACAAAAAATAAAGCAAACCATAGCTACAGTTTCCTTATTTTCACACAGAAGACATGTATGCTTTACTTTAAAAATTGTCATTCACTCCACCATTACATAAAATACTCAGTTCCTGCCTTCCCCTAAATTTCACTCCTCCTGTTGAATATCATTCCATATGCATTGTTGCCACAGATTTTATGGACTCCTACATAACTTGCTCCTTACCTAAAAAGCACCATGCCAATTCTTTTATATTCTTGACAATATTTAGTAATGTTCTCAGGCCCCCTTTTATTCTCTGCACCAAATATTTTAAAATATGGGTCACAGCAATTGAAGCATTTTCTATCTCACAAAATTCTCTGTTGTCCGTTTTTGCAGTGTGTGCTTACAAATGTAAAAGAACAAGATCTAAACTTTGGAGAAAGCAACTACTTTCTGCAGCCTGGCTTTCAGAAATGTTACTAAATTAATGCATTTTATCAACTAAATTATTTTTTTGCAAACAGTGTACAGAAAATGTCTGTTATAAAATATTAAGAGGTACTAACAGTGATGAGTAGCAAAAAATACAGAAAATCACATGGAAAATTAGTATTGCTCCTACTAGATATCACATCTCTAATAACTGTGAACTAAAATGCAATTAGTGCAAATTAATTTGAGAAATAGAAACCTTCAAACTGTTAAAGTAATGGCTAATTTTAGACTCTGCAATGTTGTGTATGGCCTTTCTTTTATAATGCTAAGTTACATGTATAGGGAATGCACCTGACAATTATTAAATATTAAATTATTACAGATTCTATAATAAGTCATTACGATAATCAGGCGCTAGTTTACAGGATCAAAGAACAACATTGCATTGCAATAGACTAATTGCCAAAAAAAATCCACTATCAAATAAGTACTTTATCTCCAGATACCAATCACATATCCAACACTATTCCAAGAAACTGCAGTTTCTGTTTACTTTAGCCCAAACAGTATGGCAATTTACATACCTCTCAACTGTCCAGATTTTTGCAGACTGTCCAGTTTTTTGCAATATATTTTACGTGTGTTCTTCATAAAATTTGTGGATTTCGAGCAAGTTGTTGAGGACTGAAGTCACTAAATAATAACATACATTTGAGTTTCAGGCTTCATTTCCTTCAAAAACGCAAACAAGCATATTCTATTATTCTAACAACTTTCTACGTTTATAAGAGCAATATTTAAAATCTGTCCCTGTTTTTGAGCCTTTGCCACCAAATTAATTTAAGGTATGTCCAGATTTTTTGTGCTAAGAGGTTGAGATGTATGGACACAAATATATTAGAGCACTGGTGTTGTAAGAGTTAACAAAATATTTCTAATCGCTCGTGTTTCTAACTTTAAAACCTAAATTGTGCTATATAGTGTCCCCCGTTATAAAGCACGTTCGTCCTTTTTAACTGCATTCATTTGTCCATCCAGCCCAGACAGGTCATGCTTTTCTAGAAAGTGTGTTTATTTACGAAGTTATTTACATTACATGACCTGGACTGCCCAAGTTGACAGTACTGACTGCAGAGTCCTTGGGAGCACAGCTCCAGGAACAACTGTTAAGCCTGCTTGGTGTAATGTACATCAAGCATGGAGATCATGTTAAATATCCAGACTTCATAACATGCCTCTGTTTCAGACCTGCCAACTGACCCTGATCTTTATGGACGTCCCTGATTTAGACTAAGATTGTAGGTCTGTCCCTCTTAAAATTGGTGACTGCTGAAGAAAAGGTGGCGAATTGCCCTTAATAAATAATGATAGTAATTCAGTGTTATAGACCTTTTACGTCAGAAAATCTATATTAATCCACATTCTCTTATTCTGCAAATGTTTCAAGTTAACAGTACAAATATTTAAAAAAATGCCCCTGATTATTTCAGGATTTGTCCCTGATTCTGTTGAGATTTGTCCCTATTCGGTTGAGAGCTATGCTCTGTTTTATCGGTCTTTTTATTTTAAAATATCATGTAAAAAGTGTCCACATGACATTGACCTCACTTGCTTGCATTCTGTGTTTTGCGGGTGTAACAATGCTGTGTCTCGAATATCTTGTTGATAAGTAAATACATTTGTCACTGGAACAGTCTGCTGCCCAACAAAGTTCCCTGCCCACGAAGAGTGGAGCCCTGCCTGCGCAAAACACCCCGTTTTAACAACAATGCCTAACCATGCCAACTAGCAAGCGTGTTGTACCTCCGTGGGCCCTACATCTGCTGTGGAGCTTCTGCTCTTACCTAGTACGCTCAGTGGGAACGGCTTTGGACAGCTGACTATAAGTAACCATATGCTCAATAAATGGGTCTGATTGTCGCATAAATGGGAAAATTGCTACCTTTCCAGATGTCTGACTTCACCTTCCCAGTCCCAAAACCAGAAATGTTGCAGTGAATGTTAAGGCCATGTTTCACCTATGGTCAAAAATCATTAAACTATTTCAGAACTGCAGTTAGTTTTACTAAATCATAAAAAGTTTCAGAGTGCCATAATTCTGTACTGTTTAGGAGAATGTATAAATACATTTATTTTTTCTACTAAACCACCCGGATATTTCCCTTCTGTTTCTGCCGGTAGCAGCTTCTCATATTTGTCTCCGTTACCTCCAGCAAGGCACTTGCTGTTTCTACGTTGTTTTTAACAGCAGAGCTAATGAAACTTCAACCCAGTCGTTGTATGAAAACATACTTTTCGTCTCCTAAAATGCACAGGACATCGTATTACACCTCAGATGCCTTGGGAGGCTACTCGCTTTACTCCCAATTCCCACAAAAGAAGCGACTGCTCAGCTGTTTGCAAAACTCAAAACGTGGCTCACAATTATTTAGCCAGACTAATCAGACGTGAAGAAACGTATGTATATGTGTGTGTGTGTGTGTGTGTGTGTGTGTGTGTGTGTGTGTGTGTGTGTGTGTGTATATAAATAATTCTGCCCCTAATATTTCCATTGTCGTTGGAAACCTGTTTTATGATATTATTCCATAAGTATATGATTCTAAAATTAATAGTTATTAAAGATCGACAGCTACATTGGGCGCACAATACTTTTATAACAACATCGTTGTATGACCTGCTGTTGTAAATGTTTGTATTTTGTTAAACGTGTTACATGAAACTCGCTTTACGATTAGTATTTGCATGACGAAGTTGCGTGTGTGTGTGAGTTACAGAGAGTTGTCTAACATTTAATTTGTATCTCAGTACACAAATCCCGCTTTCTCTATACTATATTACCCCCCATACCGCAATCTCACCTGTATAGAATTTTGCAAAATGTTCAGATTGCTGTTTCATATATTTTGTTCTACAAAAACGTGGTTTTATAGCAAATCTTTCATACTTGATATCCTCCAGAAAATACATGCTACATCTGCTATTGTAGCAACTACTATAAGAGTAAAATATAAAATGTGTCCCTGATTGCTGGCCTGTACTTGTTCGTCATTTTTTGGCTTTGTCCAGAATTGGTGTGCTAAGACTTTAAAGAGTATGACTGTGCCTGTAAATTTAATTAACATGAATACCGGTTCTCTTTTACCAGTTATTATGTTTTGTCCCATCACCACCACCAGCACTTGAGTCCCCCACCCCCGACACAGACACACACACACACACACACACACAAGGAAGCATTGAGTCCTACGATTAACGGTCTACTTACTTGCTCCTAATTTATTTCCGTTGACCTCCGCTATTTCTCTTCTAAGCCCCCCAGTTACTCGTTAAACATTAATAAACACGTACGTGTTTCGGAAGATGCTAAAATATGCAAAACCCTTCATATCTGAGACAACAGTATATAAGAATTATTTACCTCTTTATTAAATCTGCATTTTATGTAAATTCAGTATATAAAAAAAAAAAACTCCAGTCGTGACGCACAATACTCACTTCTAGAGTGACTATTAATTAAAATACCAATTTAAATTTTGAGCATGAAAAGTTTTAAAAAATGATCATAGGAAGGTTTGACTCTGGAACTTTTAATACATGACCTGTTTTACCTGCAGAGCTCGGAAACAATCTCGGAATCACGGTCGTTTGCTGTGCACTGCCTTCTCGTCTCAATTGCAATTTTCCTCTTTTTCTGAAATTCGTTTAGGTTGCCTTTTACTGAGGAAAATGACAAAACTCTCTTGGCAATGCAGTTCTGGCGATTAGTCCTTTTGTTTGAAGACATCAGACCCAACAAATATCGATGCTGTGTCAGTTTACATGCTGCAGACCGATACCACAAACATCTAGCCAGGTGAGACGCTGGACTCTCCAAAGGGGTTTTACGCAGTAAACTCTGTGCGCCTCCTGGCGTTGCCCATGGTCAGGCTAAGCAGCAATACAGGCAGCCAAGCGCCCACCCTGGGTATAAATGTTTAATGGTTATGAACTAAAGACATAAAGCTGAAGAGATGACAGGCATGCATCAAACTGTTACGTCAAAAGAAAATACAATACTATTAAGCAAATAAGACCAAACTACCCCAAAGGCGCTGCGTTAAAGTCGCAATCTTCCCTGGAGGCGTGAGTTCAAACCCCGCGTGTGATAAAGCCAAGGAAGGGTGTGGTATAATGGTTAAGGCCTTCACATTATAAACAAAGAGTATACGTTTGGATCTGAGCTAGGGCTATTGGCCAAGTTTAAAATATTGCTTCAGGGCAGTGGGCCTGGTATTTACTTATAAACCTAAATCATAGACACCTTAAAATTGATAACACTTCTACATATCGTAAAAATAATAGGCATATGTATGTTATATTGTCTTTCCTGTAGTATACTATCCTTACAACCAGAATTCTGAGTAGTATTCGTTAATACACTTGAAATGGGTTAGGGTGGAGCTCTACTTCATATGGAGCCTGTTTCAGAAAAGGGGGTAGTCTTTGGGATACATACCTGTGTCTCTCAAGCAGGCCCTGTTTATATTGCAGACAAGTTTTAAGTCTTTAGATTGCAAGGGTGGCAGGAGTCAGAGCTTGACGTGGCAGAGTTGAAGATGTTAAGATTTGCACTGGGTGTGACGAGGATGGACAGGATTAGGAATAAGTATATTAGAGGGTCAGCCCAGGTTGGAAGGTTTGGAAACAAAGCCAGAGAGGTAAGATTACGTTGGTTTGGACATGTGCTGAGGAGGGATGCAGAGTATATTGGGAAAAAGATGCTAAGGATGAAGCTGCCAGGTAACAGGAAAAGCAGAAGGCCTAAGATAAGGTTTATGGATGTGGTGAGAGAGGACATGCAGGTGGTTGGTGTGACAGAGCAAGATGCAGAGGACAGTAAGAAATGGAAACAGTTGCTCTGCTATGGCGACCCCTAACAGGAGCAGCCGAAAGAAGAAGAAGAAAAGATTGCAAGGGTGTAGCCAGACATACTCTTTGTACTGGACTTAGTACATTTTTTTCTGACCATCTCATCGATATGGCTTTTTTTCAATTCACATCATGTCTGCAACTGTCTAAATTGCCTCCAACAACAGTGTGATATTGCTAATATATAACACTTTCTTTAATAGTTTTAGTGGGAACAGCTGAAAATGTTACATTTATTAAGTGTTTGGGGGCAGCATTTTGAGAGATGTGTCCATTTTTAAGTTATAGGTGACCAAGGGGGTTGGCACTAAGAGCTTGTGAGTACAAAATGGAATTTGTTTACTACACCCCCTGTTAGAATGGGTAACTCTGGTGCTGTTTTTTTGCAGATGTGCAGGAGGTCCGTCAGGGTGGGGTCTGATAGTGCCCTGTATGACAGCCATAGATCTCCCATCAAAAGCCTGTAGGAGACAGAATACAGGGATAGGGCCTTGAGGCAGTCTGCATAGGACATGTTACTCTGTATTCTTTTAGTGAGGAACCTCTGTGGATGTTCCAGTTGTTGGATGTGCCTGGCTAGGTACGTACCAATGGGGGCATAGTACTCAAAGATAGGTTTGATGACTGCAGAGTACAGGGGAACAATGGCCTCCCTGGACCTAGATGCCATACCATCTATGAACTGTAGACAAAAGTTTCACCAGCTTGTGTTAGTAAACAAAAGATAATTATTAATTAATTGATTGATTGATTGATTGATTGATTAATTGAGTCATGCATTTTGTTTTCTGATACCTCGCTGATTTAGCTTTAGCCTGGTGAGGGCTGTGATGGGAGCTACAGTGGTAAGTTAATGTCCATACCTCTCAATTACCAGATTTTTGTAAAATGTCCAGATTTCAGTCTCATGTTTTTGGCCTATTCCACACAAAATTTGTGGATTTATGGCAAGTGTTTAAGGGACTGACATCACTACAGAATGATATACCTTTGAGTTTCAGTCTTCATAACCTTCAGAAAATGCATGCTAATCCAAAACCTGTTATTCTAGCAATTTTCTAAGATTATAACAGCAATTTTGGGCATTTGTCACTCCATTATCTTTTGCTTTGTCCAGATTTCTTGCACTAAATGGTTGAGAGGTAACGGTCAACCAACACACAGATAGATGAAGTTTAACAAAAATGAACACAAATTGTGAAGTATCATACTATCTATAGCTGCTTCTGTGAACAGAGGGACTCCAGGCAACTGTAATGTTATTATTTGTGTATTTTAGTTATCCTTTGTTGATTGGGTTTGTCCCCAAAGGCTTGTGACCTTTTTTCAGGGGAAACTGGATGTACTATTATTACTGCTAATTTGGTTATGTCATTGCGGAATCTCCCCTACTCTTTTCTATAGATATTGTGGAACACTCTATACCCACCTGAGCTACCACCAACTCAAGCTGTTTTTTAATCATGATTTGAGAGCTGCTTTTGCTGTGCTTTTACATTAACAGATTCAAGGGTCACAGATCTTGTAGCAGAAAGAGTTTACCTGGGCTGTCTGTATTGGGAAGCACTGAAGGAAGCTCAAACTGTGGTTGTTTATTGGCTGCAGTGCATAAGATTCAGTTTACTAGCTTTCTTCTCTACTATAAATCAGGCAAGTTGCAAGGCTCCTTGTTCCTGACAGAGAGCTCTGCAATGATTTTCCAGTGCTTCAACTCCATCCAGAGCCATCCAAGCTAAGATAAGACTATGTACTTCATTAACTGCACTTGTACTTGTTTTATACAGTAATTACTATTGTTCTTGAGTATTTTTAAAGCATTTATTTAATTTTGTGGCAAAAATAGTAATTTCTCTGTTTGTTGATTTTTCTAGTCTGTGTGCCTCCATATCTCTTTGCAGAAGGGTGAATTAGTCAAGGACTTAGTTATTTGTTGTTTAATCTGCTCTTGAGAGCTACTTTTACTGTGCTTTTACAATAAGCAATTCCAGGATCAGACATGTTATGGCAGAAGGTTTTACCTGGTCTTTCTGAGTTGGGAAACACTGCAGGATGCTCAACGTGTGATTATTTATTGGCTTGAAGACATAGGAGTTAATTTTCAAGCTTGTTGTCTCTACCAGGAGCTGCTTACTGGGCAGCAGCAGTTAGTAGTGCCCGGTATAGTAGCAAATGCCTAGACAGTAAAACTGACTTATAAATTAGGATTAGATCCAAAAACCTGTTAAACAGAGTGGCATTATGCAGAAATAAGCTCATAGTAGCTAGCTTGCACATCAAATAGCACTACCATATCCTAGCAATATATAACATCTTGTCCATATTTCCAGAAACTAACCTAGGAAATCCTTGATAAAACTCAATCCTCAATCCTAAACAACCAACCCTATTTCAGGACCAGTCAACATGGATATGCAGTTTCAAAATGCAGAAGTGTAACTGGTTCAAGCAGTGTCCTCGGACGGTACTATGAACTATCACCCCACCCTCTCAGCTATTTAAGTGAAAAGCAAAAAAAAAAAAAAAAAAAAAAAACACTTCTTTCACTTTAATAAGCTGATCAATAAGCAACTGGCTTATTAAAGTTATCGGACATTCCTTCTACAGGCACACTAACCAGGTGGCCAGATGCATGACATGCCCCCCCCAGCCCCGCCCTGTATCCAGTCATTCAGGTTCCATTTCTGTATCCCTGCCCCCAACCCTCCTTTAACATACCCTGTCTACATGGAGCACTACAGCGCTCATGCTTTAGTTAAAGAAAAAAAAAAACAATTTCTCCTTTTTAAACTGTAGCAAACTGCCTGCTACAAATGTAGCAAACAATTGCTACAGTTTATACCCTGCCTGCAAGCAGCTTTATAGTGCTCATACTTTAGTTTCCAAAAATATTTCCCCTTTTTAAACTGTAGTAAACTGCTTGCTACAAATGTAGCAAACAGGTGCTACAGTTTATACCCTCCCTGCACATAGCATTACAGTGCTTAGGTTTTAGTTAAAAAAAAATTTTTTTTTAACTGTATTAAACTGCTTCACCCTCTGAGGAGAGTTGATCCTTGGGCTAATAACCTGAGCCAGTAAAACTAGTAACAGAAACAACTAGCATTGAAAGGTGCTCTTTGCCCAATGTACCACATGGTACATAAATAAAAACAAAATGAAAACTCCAGCAAAGCTAGAACTTCCACTGAGTGACCTCCCAAACCTCTTGTATCAGAGGCACATGGGATATATGCAAATGATCCTTATGAACATCAGGTGTTTAAACCCTGTGTTTCTAATGCTTAGTCAAACACTCTGTTTGTGCTATGCTGATGAGGTCATAACAAGGCCGGAATATGCATATCCACAGCTGGTGGGGTTTGGCTTTATTGGCCTGAAATTGTCCATTAAAACGAATCAAGTCATGGGCATTCAGAATCACCAATTAGATGAAACACCTGATGTTCATAAGGATCATTTGCATATATCCCATGTGCCTCTGATACAAGAGGTTTGGGAGATCACTCTGTGGAAGTTCTAGCTTTACTGGAGTTTTCCTTTTGTTTTTACTGATTGGTTTTTCAGTGACCTTCTCACTCATTGTTTTACATGGTGCATAAATGGGAAAGAGAGAGAAAGACAGGGAGACATAGAGAGAGAGAGAGAGAGAGAGAGAGAGAGAGAGAGAGAGAGAGAGAGAGAGAGAGAGAGCAAACTCAAGTTACTGCACCCCAGGTACCAATATGATTCTATCATAGTCCATGTGGGTGTAAATAACCTGAGACATACCTCACTGGACTATACAAAAAGAGGCATAACAAATCTCTAGGAATATGTGTCACAGATAAGTATGAGCCTTGCATTGGGAAGCATTCTACCATCACCAAGGATGATGCCATAGTATGAACATGAAATGACTGATTTTAATAATTGGCTTAGTTTCTGGTGTCACTCCATGGGGAACCAATATCTGTCAGCATGGGAGAACATGGTCAAAAGACAACATTGCTTTTCCAAGGATGGATTGCACCTGTCCACTCCAAGCTTTTATATACTGACAAAAACTTTATCCACCCCCTTAGAGACTTCTTAAGGCAATGCAAAAAAGACACAACTACCAAAACAGTGAAAAAGTTTACAAGCAACCTTAAGGTGTCACTGCTCAATGCTCAGAGCTTAAAGAAAAAATCCACACCCTTCAAGTCCTCCTCACTCTGGAGAATCTAGACATCTGTGTAGTAACCAAGACTTGGTTTAAATTCATATAAAGCACTCAGGAAGTGCAATGCTACAGTACCTTACACACATTTAAATCAACAACAGCATAGACTGGAGCCAAAAGTCGAGGTGCCTCGATCTAAATTAGTAACAAACATACTTCCAGGTTGGCTAAACAGGATGATACCATGGAGCTCATCCATGTGCAAGTCACCATAGATAAAGTTCCTCACCATATCTTGCCTAGCTACAGGTCACCATCTATGCCCCTAGAATCTCATGACTCCTACCTAAACCTACGAGATGCACTCACTTTCCAACCAAACACCATATTCATGGGTGACTTTAACTACCCCTATATAGACTGGGAAATGTATACTGCCTCAAACTCAGAGGCACAATGCTCCCTGGACATTATTAACACAAACACCCTGCAACAGATACTGCAAGCTACAAGCAGATGATCAAAAATAATGGATCTGATACTCAAAAACATGGGAGAGCATTGCACACCCCTCCCCCCATGCTACATCCCTACTAGTGAGGTCAGATCATAACACTGTCTCATTTAATATAAAAACCAACCCAGAGAATCCAGCTAAACCAGTAACAGTTAGGAAGTATTCATATGCAAACTACATCCTATTAAGTGACAGTTTGTCAAAATTCAAGGCTCCCCTAACCCAGACACCACAGCTAACTATGCAGAATTATTCACGCAGCCACTATACAAATATGTGAATGGCTGCAAGGAGGTTACCATAAATAAACCCAAAGCAAACCCCACTGGTGGAATCCTCATCTAAGCAGGGAATATAATAAAAGAAGAAAACTCATGGCCAAAATCAGGAAAAGCAACTCCCTTAAAGACAAGTGCTGTCTTATATACCTAAACAAGAGGTCTAATTAAGTTCAACAAGGCTGACTATGAGGTAAGTATATCCTCACAGGATTACACAATCAGAAGGCCTTCTTCAGATATATCTGGAACCTTAGAGGCAACTCTCAACAGTGTGCTGAACTGATGGTGAATGGTACCACCTACACTGATCAGGGTGACATAATGACTCTACTGGCTAATAAATTCAGCTCAAACTTCGTCCCCATGTCCCCCCCCAGCTTCACCAGGTGAAATCTCCTACAAAATGTTTCCCCCAACTGCCAACAGGAACCATGTGCTGGCAGCAGTCATTAAAGCCAAGAACACCACCTCCACAGGTCCCAGAAACATTGCCAGTTGCATCTTGACTAGTCTAAAACATGACCTATCAGGACCACTTAAGCCACTCTTCAACAATAGCCCTGGAAAAGGCTACATTCCAAATGAATGGAGGATTGCAACAGTCATTCTCCTCCACAAGGGTGGACCATCAACTGACCCAGGGAACTACAAACCCATCAGTCTAACAAGTTTAATGTGCAAAGCCATGGAATGAATTATCATGGAAATGATAAAAAAGGACATTAGCACCCTACAGACATTGAACCCATGCAATTTGGCTTTGTTAAGGAAAGGTCATGGCTATTTAACCTGGTAGCCATTTTTGAGAGGGTCACAAAGGCAATGAATGAGGGTAAAATAATGTATATTACATATCCTGATATGGCTAAGGCATTTAATTCAATACCCCACTCAGGAATTGTTGACAAGCTCTCTGAGCTAGATGTAAACCCTTACATTACTCACTGGATTGCTGGTTGGCTCACAGACAGGACTCAAGAAGTTAAGATCAGTGAGACCATCTCCACCAAGAGACCGGTCACCAGTGGAGTACCCCAGGGCTCCATGCTGGGCCCACTCCTGTTTGACATCTGCTTCCCAGCTAACATTAAAGGCCTCTAGCTCACTATGTTCGGAGATGACTGTAAATTGGGAGCTATTATAGATTCCCCCAAGACACACACATCTTTCAAGTGGATTTACAAATAACTAGTGCCAAAGCCATTGCCTAAAACTCAAGGCCAAAAAAAAATGCATTATAATGCCTTTTGGGAAACTGTCAACCCAAGTTAATTACTCCACTGATAAAATGCCCCTAAGAGTCGACCCAGTAGTACGGGATCACATAAGCGCGCAGCAATCTGGCATTTGACAAGCATATAGCTAAGATAATAAGAAAATCATTCTATGTCACCCAATTTATAGGTAATGGTATGGCATCCACATCCAAGTAAGTTATAGTACCACTCTACAAACCCTTATTGACCTATTTTTGAATATAATTTGAATATAATGCCCCCTTTGGCATGTATCTAAGCAGACACTTGCAACAGTTCGAATGCCTACAAAGGCTTCTACCTGGAGAATTCTTAGCATGAATACCCTGTCCTACATCAATCTCCTAAAGGCTCTGTCTTTGTAGTCAATATCCTACAGGCTACTGAGAGGGGTTCTTTGCTTAGTTTACAGGGCTTCCTCAGACCCAGCCCTGATGGATCCGTTCCACATGCGCAAAACAAACAGCACCAGGAACACTAGATCCAGGGATCTGAACTTTGCTTGTGGCATAAACAGAATGTGCTGGAGAGGCAGACATATCTCCCAAAGGATCTCCACACTACGGAATGGACTCCCCATCCATGTAGAACAGAGTTCATCTCTAACGATATTCAAATGAAACCTTGAAAATTGGATGGGAAATCTTAAATTTACCCCAGTCTGGACTCCATGTCACAAATGGACAGAGGCCATTAATAAGAAAAGTATTATCCTAACCCCCCCAACGTTCCTTGGCTACCTGCCTGCTAACATGCCACCTGATGATACATGGGACCCAAATGGTTTGGGGTGCTTGAATAGACTTGTAAATGCACTGATGATCATTAGTCTTGTAATGCCTGCAAACCTATAAGGAGATTGGACCACAGTTTAATGTCTAGTCTGAAAGACAACACACATGAGAGTGCAGCACCACCTAATATCACACTATAGCATCAGCAATCCAATCACATGGAATGGGAATAGAACCCATAGCCTTTTGGTCTTCCAGCCCTAGTGGTGAGTGTGCTACCTGTCGCACCACTGATATGGCTAAAACCAGAAAAAAAATCCTGAAATGAAGGAGGATTTGGTTCAAAGACCCTTTTCAGCCATAATCTGGGCAACAAGTCAAGACCAGCATTAACATAACTGAATCACAGTATCATAGGCTCATAGGAAGTTATTAGGCTAACAGCCCTAGTGCCTTTTTAAGCCTGGCCATTCATGCCCTAATTTTCCCATTTATTAATGCCATCAGATTAGAATGGCTTTAGTGTATGCTTCTACCTTAGGACATCTGCAAGCTGCCCCTGTCCAGAAGAGACACAGGCAACAAGCCAGAGGTAAATTTGCAGTTTCCCACCCTTTGGTCCAAATTGAA
Organism: Protopterus annectens; assembly: GCF_019279795.1. Taxonomy (NCBI): domain Eukaryota; kingdom Metazoa; phylum Chordata; order Ceratodontiformes; family Protopteridae; genus Protopterus; species Protopterus annectens. The sequence continues at coordinate 1,587,206,694 of NC_056729.1, forward strand.
GTTAAATAGGATTAGGGAAGAGCTGTGCTTCACATAAAGGGGGAGTCCGTTCCAAAGAAACGGTAACCTCTGAGACACATACGTGTCCCTGCAACATGCTTTGTTTATATCACAGATGAGTAAGAAACCTCTCTGCAGCACCAGCTGTTGCAAATCCCTTGTCAGGGATATACCAAAGGGTGTACCGAACTCAATTACTGGTCTAATTAGGACTAAGTAACAATGTAGCAGGTGACTCCCTCTTCTGTAACACCGTTGGTAAGCTATGGAATCTTCTACCCACTGAACTTACTACTCTCTGCTCTCATAAACTTTTCAAACAGAAGCTCAAGCTTCATCTCAAGAAACACTGGTTATGTTCCTGTATTATCCCTGACTAACTGCTGTTTCTTCTCAGTACAACCACCTGCATCAACTACCCTTCCCTTCTAAATCTGCTTATTATGAATCCTGTGACTGAATTCTTCATATTTACTTCTTTATTATCATCTTTGTTTAACTGCTTTACCGTCATATACATTGCATATATTCTTCTGTAGACTTTTTCATGACCATATTTTAAATGTGTTTTATTTTCTATTATTTTGTAGACTTTTTATGACCATACTTAAATGTTTTTTTATTATATATTGTTTCTATTCTATTTTTGGACTATCATATGTTGTCTATTGTATTATTCATATTGTTTTGCACATAGAGCTTTTCTCCCCGGGCCTCTACTGAAAATGGACATATATCCAGCTAGACTAGCCCAGTCAACAAATGTAAAATAAATAAATAAATAAAAGTATAGTGGGTCTATGATCTCCATAGATTTAAATGTATGCTTTTACTTATAAGTTGTGGCATGAAGAAGGATTTTCTCACCACCATGGACATATGGTGATCAGATTTCTGGTTACTGTTAACCAGAGTTCCCAAGTCACTTATCACTGATTCTACAATTAGGGGAGTGTTATCAATGTTGTAATTTTCAGGGGTGGTCATCTTTCCAAAGGGCATACCACATTTCCCCTTACAGCAAACCAACACCAAAAATCAGTTCAGCAGAGCTTCTTATTGCTTTCCTCAAAATAAACAATTACAAACAAATACGTATCACTGCCCTTTACATCCCTCCTGATGATGATATAGCTATGCTGGAAAATATCCTACATTGGATTTGGATAATACTGGATAACATTTCCACAAGAAAAAATACTACTAGATGATGTGAATGTCAGTTGGTTGGGCATAAACTCTAATCCTCCAACATCTAGCATGAATTTATATAGTTTCACACAACTAATTAATAGACCCACACATTAAGCAAGACCATATGGGAATGCAGGTTTCTAATGAGTTCAAGATGGTGGGGGTCATCAAATAAAATTTTACAGATGGTTTGTGGATGACCTGTTTATGGTTTGGACTGGCACCATAGTGGAATTAGATATATTTATTTGTTATCTTCATCCCACTGCAGACTTTTTGCAGTTCATTGCTACTAAGTCCCATACCGAGATATCCTATTTGGATGTTATAGTGAATAGGTTTTGTCCATCGTAGCAGTATGCATCCTAACCATGTGTTTGAGAATGTGGTGAAGGGATATATGTTAAGGGGCTCTAGGCTACACCAGAAATTTAAGGAATTTATTGTGACCCTGAAGGATGATTTTGAGGATAGGGAGTATAAAGGGACTCAGATAGCTAAGGGTATGTGTGGTACCCACCAGCTTAGGAAGGGGGTTGGAAAACCTTACTTTATGACCCCCACCCAAGACCCACATAGACAAGTTAGAAGGGGCAACATCTTAAGAGTCCCTATAATATTTTTTCCAACGACATAAATAAGGTCACTGATGTAATTAAAAATAATTGGCATATTTTAACTTCTGATTCATCAATTGAAGCATTAGTTGGCACATCTCCTAAGTCTTATTACAGGAATATTTAGAGTTTGTTGGGCTATGAACAACAGGGAGAGGGTACCAAAAATGTGTCACGTGTAATTTCTGTCAGTATGTCAGAGAGGGCAATGAGTTTGTTCATCCACAGACAGGGAAGAAATATTTTTTAAATGTTATGGCTAACTGTGACACCATGAATGTTGTTTATTTAGCTAACTGTGAGCAATGCAGCTCATTTTAAGCTGGCAAAACTAACCATCCATGTCATGAATGCATTAGGGACCATATATATTGCATAAATAAAGGTGACACTGTCAATGCCTTAGCTAAACATGTTTAAATGCAAGTTAATGCACATAGGTTTTCTTTTATTGTGTTAGATGTTATATATAAGGATGCATGGTTAGGCAATATTGAAAATAAGACAGAGAGATGTGAAGCAAGATGGATAGCCAGATCTTACCCATGGCTTTAACAATTGTGGTGGTTTAATTTCCAAACATTTAAGCTCTTAATAACATGCAAATTTCCATATATTCTTCCATAATTTACAATTTCCCACATTAACCTTTACATTTAGGAAAGACCTCATTTGGAAGTCCCTTAGGATAACATGATTTCTTCCAATGCCAATCACTACGGCCTGGGTCTTCTTAGGAATCAGACCACTCTGTCCCAAGCAACCTACTTCTATTCACTGCCTGCCTGCAATGAATCTTGGCACACTCTTCATTTATTATCATGTAGGGGTCACCAAGACTGTTAACAAATCAGAATTTAATCAGAGAGGAAAAAAACTCAATGAACAAGTTAAGTAAGCAAGTCAAGGCACCACAGGGTCAACCACACAAAAGTGCAAGTTACTAGATTGAGATTGACAAATATTACAGTTGAGTGCATGTATTTATATATACACAGTGCTGTCTTTCTAATTTACATTGTCCAATAAAAAATTGCTTTCTAGGCTTTTCTCAGAGGGTGTATTTTAGTTTTGTCCTTTAATGGCTTTCCGTTTTTGCATCTTTTTTTTTAAGAATGTCAAAGATTCATCAATTCATAGATTGTTACTATGATAATTCATAGGTTCATAGGTAGGTACAAGGCTATTGGCCCTAGGGCCTATATACGCCTAGCCAAAAAGGTACCCTGGTTTTCGCCACCCAAGAAAATTATTTTCCTGTGCCCCTGTTGAGCAGAGCCACAGAAGTGATCCCCGGGGTGATTTTCCTATTTCCCATCCAATCATCAAGATTTTTCTTGAAGAGTGCTGATGAGGAGCTCTGTTTGACATAGATAGGGAGTCTGTTCCAGAATATGGGAAGTTTCTGGGACAGGAATCTATCCCTCCAGCATGTTCTGTTTATTGTGGTGACAAGGTTTAGGTCCCTACAGCATGTAGCTTAGAGGGATTGGGATTTCTTTAAGTGGAGCATGTCCACCAGCTCTGGGTTTGACATAGCTTTGTATGTTAGGCAGAGATCGCCTCTGAGTAGGTGATATGCGACGGAGTAAAGCTGGAGTTTTTTGAGACGGTCTGTGTAGGGCATCTGTTTGAGGCCAGTAATCCTCTTTGTGAGGTATTTCTGTGGCCTCTCAAGTTGCTGTAGATGTCTTGTGAGGTACATACCAAAAGGGGTGCTGTACTCTATAATGGGTCTAATGAGTGATGAGTAGTGGGGAACAATGACCTCTTTTTTTCTCGATGAGAAACCTTTTGTGATGAGGTGTGCCATGTAGAAGGATTTCCTGACCACTGTGGTGATGTGATTATCAAAGGAGAGACTACTGTCCACCTGTATCCCAAGGTCTCTTATCACACTTTCGGTGTTAAGTACACTACCACCTATGTGGTATTCATGGGTACAGAGTTTTTACCAAAGGGGATGACAATGCACTTTTTGGCACTGAGCTTCAGGCCATGGTTTTGACACCAGGCATCTGTCTCAGTGAGGCCCTTTTGTAGGATGTCCACATCGTTATGAGTTTTGATTATGGCTCCCAGTTTGCAGTCATCTGCAAACTTCATTAGCCAAAGACCTTCTGTGTTAGCCTGTACTTCAGGGAAGTAGATACCAAACAGGAGAGAACCCAGGACTGAACCCTGTGGTACTCCACTTGTCACTGGTCTGAAGTCGGATTGGGAGTCTACTACTTTCACAGTGCAGGTTCTGTCCGTGAGCCATTTGGCAACCCATCTTGTGACATAGGGATTTATACCTAGTTTAATTACCCAGGGGGCCTTTCTAAGCCTAGCCAAGTTTTGCTGAAAGAATAATAATGCCATATATCCAAGCAGGCTATTAAGGGGCAGACATTTATAAGCTACTGTCACTGTTACAAACACATAAATACAGCCTTATTCTAATTTGATGCTGTTTCATTTTAAACAAGTTAAAGAGCTTCAACTACAGAGGTGCTGCCTAAACCATTTCATTCATCTTATTTCTACAGCTTTTATATAATAACAGTCAACACTTTTGTTTGTATTAATTTGGGAAAAGAAACTAGATTAATATTATATTTGATATCTGTCTTGTGCAATACAGTAATTAAGAATTAACGAGAATACAAAAATATTGTGTTATATGTAATATGGGTTTGCAACATAAAAGTGGCGAATGCAACAGCTGATGTAAATGTATTATGTCAAGAGCTTGATGTAATCAGATAGTTGCTTCACACTTGTTTCAGTAGGTCTGCAGTAAGCAAATATAAACTCTGCAAATTACTTTCTGTCTCTCTACTCTCATGCATTTTTAGGCAGCACACAAAAGAACGCACTTTCTGTCCCTTGCATACACCTTGGGCAGGATTCACGAAGCCTCCGTGTAAGAGTTACAAGGCTTACACGGAGGCTGCAGTTAAACGGTGTGACGTCAGCATGTCATGCATATGCATGAGGGCATGCTGAATCACACCTAAGGCTTACACGGTCCGTGGAAGACAGTAGGGGACGTATCCGTAGGCCGAGCCATGCAAACGGACATGCCCCCAGAAGAGTAAAAGTCCCGAAAGTAAACCCCCACGACAGAGCCCGTGTAAATGTGAATAAATACAACACAGCACATGCCCCCACAGACTACGAACATAAAATGTACACATGAACATCTTATAATTTTTTTTTAAATTGTAAAGATGTTTGCCCGTGAGTGCGCTCATTTGCACGGGCATGCCCGTAGCTTAGCCACAGTTAGCAGTCAGTGGAAAAGCATATAAGAACTAAATATGCAAAGTAAGCCAAGAAGCAATAGCGTAGAGGTAGAGACGTCGGCTGAAGAGCAGGCAGTCATGGTTCAAGCCCCCCCCAACATAAATTTTTATTTTTTAGTGAAATAAGCACGAAACAAGTCCCTGACATATATGTACACATATAAAATTATATTTTATGTAAAATGTAATGAAATGGGCCATATATTTTGAAGAAATGTGAGATAACAAAATAATAAAAAATGTCAGATGTGCCTATAGCTGAGCTACAGTTTAACAAGTTGAGTGCATCTGCCTGTAGGTGAGCAGTGGTTTAACAGGTATAAAATGAGTGCCTGTAGGTGAGCAGTGGTTTAACAGGTGTAAAATGAGTGCCCGTAGGTGAGCAGTGGTTTAACAGGTGTAAAATGGATGCCCATAGGTGAGCAGTGGTTTGACACACTGAAACTGTGTGCCCATGGCTGAGTTGAGCGTAATATGTGTGCTGACAGCCAAATGACTCGTAAACCAGCGTAACCCGTTTGCGCGGAGCTGCGCGCCGTGCCAACAAGCTAACCAACGGGCAACGTTGAGCAAGCTGTAACAAAACTGCCTTTACACAGGCACACCTCCTAGCCTGTGTAGACAGTCATAAAATATAAAAAGCAGTGGCCAGGTTTGAACCCAGGATACCATGCACCATAGTCAAGTTACTGAACCACAAAGCCATGACAGTTGCATTTAGAAATGCAGTAATAGCATATATATAGGAATGAATAGAAAGAGGAGCATGACAAAGCAGGTTTTGTGAAGCTGATACAATTCCAAAATGGCCAATCACAGATAAGTGCGGGAAAAACGGCATATATAAGCCCCATAGGTGGGAATACACAGCATAACCCATTGTAGAACCGACTTGCAGCCAGAATGTCAGGTGTAGGTGAGGGTAGTTGCTTCCGAGCACAGAGGTGGGGCATTGAGGAGTCCAAATATATGGTTTGGCTCCTTGTCCACAATCATGAGGCCCAACTCATGCAGGGCCAGGTCCTGTGGGGAGCATATAGGGCTGAGGCGTGGGACCGGTTGGCTCATGATCTCACCAGTGCCACAGGGATACCAAGGACTGGTGAGCAGGTCCGTCACCACCATGCGGACCTGAAGAGATGGAAGCAGGACTAACTGAACCGTTGGATCCAGGAGGCCCGGCAAATGCCCAACGCCCCACTACTGAGTAAGTTACATGCAATTATTTATGTAAGAAATTAACCTAGCTGATATTATGGAGATGTGTATTCCAATATTACTTTATTTATATTACAGCTGCAGGTGTCCGTTCTGCGAACCGTAGTGCCTATTGCGATAGGCTGGCACGGTTGCGCCACCAGGCAGGTCAGTAATCCTATCCCTGTAACTGCAAATAAATATATAATTATGACAGTTAGCAAAAGAGTGCAGTGTAGTCACTAATTAATAAAATGTGCAAGTAACAGTGTAAGAGGGTTTGCAAGTATTGCTTGATTACAAAAGTGTGACGCAGTCTGTAATCCAAACAGAAAAATGAAACAAGTCTGAAATAAAGGATACACACAAAGCTGCTGAGAGTAGGCTCCAGAATCCACAATGAACTTGAAAAATACCAGGAAACGAATCTATGCAGAACTGCTTTATTACAACACACTAGCACTTTCACAAAATGCTTCTTCAGGTGTAAAGCTGTTACAAAAAAACACACCTTAAATAGCCAGGTTGAATAATCACAGTTTAAAACATACATATACACTACATATACGCTATTAATAAAACATACACCCTGCATAAAGAACAGATATATAGCAATATATATATAAGCACATTCTAATGAGCATATAAGCATATTTAATAAACAATCTACGATTATTATAAAATAGAAAAATGAAAAATATAAAAACAAATAAATAAATAAAAGACAGGAATTAACTATGTAAAGCCCTTTTACCAAGAACAGGCTTCAAAGGCTATAAAGTCTGTGAAGATAGAAATTTTAGTGGTAGAAAACATAATTTATCCAAGGCTGAATTTGATCCATTGTGTGCTCTTGAGAATGATGTTAACTTTGTAGTTAGACCAGCTGATAAAGGTGGGGGGATTGTGTTACTTGATAGACAGGAATATGACTGTTTAATGTATGAAATGTTGAATAATGTTGACTTTTATGAGAAAATAACCAGAGCTCATTTGCAATCAATGGTCATTTTGGTTAATAAACAATTAGAGTCTTTATTGCAAATAGGGTTATTGACAGAGGATCTCTTCAAGTTTCTTAGGGTATTTCATTATACCGTCCCTATTATACAAGGTTTACCTAAGCTGCATAAGAATCTGATTAGACCCCCTATGCGTCCTATTGTTGCAGGAAGGGGATGGTGTACTGAATGTATTTCAGTATTTTTAGAGAAAAAATTGAAGCCCTTAATAGATAATTCAGTATTTGTTCTTAAAGATACTGAGCGCTTTCTCCGTGATCTGTATGAAGGCACTAACTGTGGCATGTTGAATATGGAATATTTGTTTGTTACCCTTGATGTTGTTTCATTATTCACAGTAATACCCAATGATATAGGGCTTGCTTTTTTGAAAGAACAACTGATGAGTAGTAATTTATATAGTATGAATGAAATTCATTTATACATTGATTTGATGTCTATTGTTCTTCTGAATAATGTGTTTTTATTCAGTGATCAGATTTATTGGCAGACGAATGGTGTGGCGATGGGTAGTGCCTGTTTGAATAGTTATGCGAACGCTGTTATGATGAAATGGGAGACAGATTTTTTTAGAAGAAGGGCCTTTTAAAGATTTAATTATTTTTTATAGAAGGTTTGTAGATGATCTTTTTATTTTGTGGAGAGGCTCTGTTTTAGAACTAATGAGTTTTGTTGAGTACATTAACAGTGCCACCCCCTTTTTGAGGTTCACTTTGAACTATTCAGATGCTAGTATAAATTTTCTGGACGTGATAGTGGAAAAGGACAGTTCTAGTGTGATGTCAACTAGACTATATAGAAAGGAATGTCACGTTAATAGTTTGCTATCTAGGGATAGCATGCATCCAGACTATGTCTTTAGAAATGTAGTCCAGACTCAATTCTATAGGGCTTCTAGTTTGAGTGCAAAGAATAGCGAATTTGAAGAGCAGAAACATAAGACCATTAATGAGCTTACAGAGAGAGGTTACGATTATGGGACGGTAGAGTATAATGCTACTCAAGTCTCTAAATTGAGAGAGAGTAGGGCCAAACCGTATTTTTCAAAAAGGTCAGCTGGTGGCAATACCAATAGAGCAAATAATATTAAGGTTTGTATTCCTTACTCAAGAGATGTTATGAGGTATACTGAAATTATTAGCCAACATTGGGATATTCTGTTAACTGATCCGCAATTAAGTGAAATTATAGGCCCCAGACCTCAGTTCACTTTTAAGAATAAGAAGAATTTAAGAAGAAGGTTATGTAATGTTAAGGAAGTAAAGTATGCTCCGACAGTACCTGGTACTAGATCATGTGGTAAATGCTCGCAGTGGAAGTATATTAATAAAGAGCCTTTCTTTGCACATCCAGATGCAGGCAGAGTGTATGACATCAGGGTTCAGTCTGATTGTGAAACTATGCATGTGATTTATTTAGCTAACTGTGTTGCCTGTAGATGTTTTTATGTTGGCAAGACAGATCATTCTCTAAAGGATAGAATAAGAGAGCATTATTACCATATAGGTAAAGGGAGTAATACTAATGCTTTAGCTAAGCATGTACAAAATATGGGTGTACAACATAAGTTTATGTTTATGGTTGTCTCTAGGACATATGAGAGTGTTAGAGTGGGTGATATTAGAGCTAGAACTGAGGAAGTAGAGGCTAGGTGGATAGTCATGCTTAGAGCCAATTATGGTCATGGTTTAAATGAACAGGTGCATTTGAAGCCTGTTCTTGGTAAAAGGGCTTTACATAGGTAATTTCTGTCTTTTATTTATTTATTTATTTTTATATTTTTCATGTTTCTATTTTATAATAATCGTAGATTGTTTATTAAATATACTTATATGCTCATTAGAACGTGCATATATATATTGTTATATATCTGTTCTTTATGCAGGGTGTATGTTTTATTAATAGTGTATATGTAGTGTATATGTATGTTTTAAACTGATTTTAAGGTTTCCCTTTTAAAAGTTAATTAGAGTGCATCATGTGATTATTCAACCTGGCTATTTAAGGTGTGGTTTTTTGTAACAGCTTTACACCTGAAGAAGCATTTTGTGAAAGCGCTAGTGTGTTGTAATCAAGCAGTTCTGCATAGATTCGTTTCCTGGTATTTTTCAAGTTCATTGTGGATTCTGGAGCCTACTCTCAGCAGCTTTGTGTGTATCCTGTTCTTCGTTTTTTTACAGCTGCAGAGGTTTCTGCTGCCTGGCCTTTTGTGTTTTTCTTATTTGCTTCTACTTGGCTGTTAGCACCAGGAATATGGCCAGTGAAAATTGAAGTAATTGAGGAAATTGAACTTGGATATAATCCTATTCCACCATCTGGGACTGTTTGCACTAATGGTATAAGTTTTGATTCTATTATTTCACAAGTGAAAGAACAGAATAATCCACTGTTTGATAAGAATTTAGTAGCAGAAGGCTTGGAAGCAGTGGATGTTGATTTTTTAGCACTTCGTACTGATGTTTTAATGCTGGAGAAGGAGCTATGTAGGCTTGCACGAACTCAATATAAGATTTTTCATTTAGAAGTTTGTTTGGCTGAAAATCTTATTCCTCGTGGGTTGAGAGTTTTAAAGATGCCTGCGCAAACAGAAAATGACTCTCTTCTTCTAAGTGAGTGGCAGAAACTGAATATTTCTACCAGTTTAAGTTACCTCAAGCTTCTATTACAAGCAGCCAAGAGAAGGGAGGTATTAATTTTAGATACCATTAAAGAGAAACATGGTCAAATTAATACTAAATATCCCAATAGTGCTGTGACTGGACTATTAACAGATACACTAGGTAATATTTGTGCATATAAACGTAAACATTTACAGATAAAATTGAATAAATTGCAGAGGGATCGACGCGATTTCTCATTGGGCAATATTTTCACCTGGCCTCGCAATTTGCCTACCAGCTTCAATAAGGAATCTCATGCCTCATATGAAGCACGCAATGACGTAGATTTACGAACTGATAGTGAAAGCGGTGACATACAACAACAGGACTAGTCAAGAGAAACTACACGCACCTTAGTAGGAGCGCCTCTTTCCAATTGTACACAGAATGATAGTGCATCTAATTTAGGAGTCAGAAAAAAGACTATTACTACTTCGGCTGAAGTGCATAGGGAAGCGGAGTGTAATACTTCCACTGCTGATAACAATGGTGCTATTGCTATACCAGCGCAGCCTCATGGAGTAGCGCCATTTTTTCATTTGAATTTTCCACTTCCCATGAGGGACAGTTCATCGAATCGAGAGGGAGCACAGCGGCAGAACAGTCAGCACAGAGACAGAGAGAGGAGTACAACGCGATACAAGAGGAAGCACGAGGAAGAAGTGAACAAAGTGTATACCATCAAAAAGATGTTTCAACAAGTAAGACATTAGTGACTAACTTAACAAAATGGGAATTAACTGCTTTGGAAGTCAATATTTTAAGTAAAGGTTTATCGTTTATACCAACTGCTAACATGTCTATTACAGACATAATTTTTGATTTTAAAATGTTTACTAGGAACCTTACACTGAAGTATATGTTTAAACATAATGCTAATACTTCAGAAACTTCTCTGAGAAAACCAAGTACTTTTATTCCTAAACCTATACCATTAGTTAATGCTTTTGAACAAATGTGTTTATCTGATTTCTATAAAGTCTATGAAGATAGAAATTTTAGTGGTAGAAAACATAATTTATCCAAGGCTGAATTTGAGGCATTGTGTGCTCTTGAGAATGATGTTAACTTTGTAGTTAGACCAGCTGATAAAGGTGGGGGGGATTGTGTTACTTGATAGACAGGAATATGACTGTTTAATGTATGAAATGTTGAATAATGTTGACTTTTATGAGAAAATAACCAGAGCTCATTTGCAATCAATGGTCATTTTGGTTAATAAACAATTAGAGTCTTTATTGCAAATAGGGTTATTGACAGAGGATCTCTTCAAGTTTCTTAGGGTATTTCATTATACCGTCCCTATTATACAAGGTTTACCTAAGCTGCATAAGAATCTGATTAGACCCCTATGTCCTATTGTTGCAGGAAGGGGATGGTGTACGGAATGTATTTCAGTATTTTTAGAGAAAAAATTGAAGCCCTTAATAGATAATTCAGCATTTGTTCTTAAAGATACTGAGCACTTTCTCCGTGATCTGTATGAAGGCACTAACTGTGGCATGTTGAATATGGAATATTTGTTTGTTACCCTTGATGTTGTTTCATTATTCACAGTAATACCCAATGATATAGGGCTTGCTTTTTTGAAAGAACAACTGAAGAGTAGTAATTTATATAGTATGAATGAAATTCATTTATACATTGATTTGATGTCTATTGTTCTTCTGAATAATGTGTTTTTATTCAGTGATCAGATTTATTGGCAGAAGAATGGTGTGGCGATGTGTAGTGCCTGTTCGAATAGTTATGCGAACGCTGTTATGATGAAATGGGAGACAGATTTTTTAGAAGAAGGGCCTTTTAAAGATTTAATTATTTTTTATAGAAGGTTTGTAGATGATCTTTTTATTTTGTGGAGAGGCTCTGTTTTAGAACTAATGAGTTTTGTTGAGTACATTAACAGTACCACCCCCTTTTTGAGGTTCACTTTGAACTATTCAGATGCTAGTATAAATTTTCTGGACATGATAGTGGAAAAGGACAGTTCTAATGTGATGTCAACTAGACTATATAGAAAGGAATGTCACGTTAATAGTTTGCTATCTAGGGATAGCATGCATCCAGACTATGTCTTTAGAAATGTAGTCCAGAATCAATTCTATAGGGCTTCTAGATTGAGTGCAAAGAATAGCGAATTTGAAGAGCAGAAACATAAAACCATTAATGAGCTTACAGAGAGAGGTTACGATTATGGGATGGTAGAGTATAATGCTACTCAAGTCTCTAAATTGAGAGAGAGTAGGGCCAAACCGTATTTTTCAAAAAGGTCAGCTGGTGGCAATACCAATAGAGCAAATAATATTAAGGTTTGTATTCCTTACTCAAGAGATGTTATGAGGTATACTGAAATTATTAGCCAACATTGGGATATTCTGTTAACTGATCCGCAATTAAGTGAAATTATAGGCCCCAGACCTCAGTTCACTTTTAAGAATAAGAAGAATTTAAGAAGAAGGTTATGTAATGTTAAGGAAGTAAAGTATGCTCCGACAGTACCTGGTACTAGATCATGTGGTAAATGCTCGCAGTGGAAGTATATTAATAAAGAGCCTTTCTTTGCACATCCAGATACAGGCAGAGTGTATGACATCAGGGTTCAGGCTGATTGTGAAACTATGCATGTGATTTATTTAACTAACTGTGTTGCCTGTAGATGTTTTTATGTTGGCAAGACAGATCGTTCTCTAAAGGATAGAATAAGAGAGCATTATTACCATATAGGTAAAGGGAGTAATACTAATGCTTTAGCTAAGCATGTTCAAAATATGGGTGTACAACATAAGTTTATGTTTATGGTTGTCTCTAGGACATATGAGAGTGTTAGAGTAGGTGATATTAGAGCTAGAACTGAGGAAGTAGAGGCTAGGTGGATAGTCATGCTTAGAGCCAATTATGGTCATGGTTTAAATGAACAGGTGCCTTTGAAGCCTGTTCTTGGTAAAAAGGGCTTTACATAGGTAATTTCTGTCTTTTATTTATTTATTTGTTTTTATATTTTTCATTTTTCTATTTTATAATAATCATAGATTGTTTATTAAATATGCTTATATGCTCATTAGAATGTGCTTATATATATATATTGTTATATATCTGTTCTTTATGCAGGGTGTATGTTTTATTAATAGTGTATATGTAGTGTATATGTATGTTTTAAACTGATTTTAAGGTTTCCCTTTTAAAAGTTAATTAGAGTGCATCATGTGATTATTCAACCTGGCTATTTAAGGTGTGTTTTTTTGTAACAGCTTTACACCTGAAGAAGCATTTTGTGAAAGCGCTAGTGTGTTGTAATAAAGCAGTTCTGCATAGATTCGTTTCCTGGTATTTTTTAAGTTCATTGTGGATTCTGGAGCCTACTCTCAGCAGCTTTGTGTGTATCCTGTTCTTCGTTTTTTTACAGCTGCAGAGGTTTCTGGTGCCTGGCCTTTTGTGTTTTTCTTATTTGCTTCTACTTGGCTGTTAGCACCAGGAATATGGCCAGTGAAATTGAAGTAATTGAGGAAATTGAACTTGAATATAATCCTATTCCACCATCTGGGACTGTTTGCACTAATGGTATAAATTTTGATTCTATTATTTCACAAGTGAAAGAACAGAATAATCCACTGTTTGATAAGAATTTAGTAGCAGAAGGCTTGGAAGCAGTGGATGTTGATTTTTTAGCACTTCATACTGATGTTTTAATGCTGGAGAAGGAGCTATGTAGGCTTGCACGAACTCAATATGAGATTTTTCATTTAGAAGTTTGTTTGGCTGAAAATCTTATACCTCATGGGTTGAGAGTTTTAAAGATGCCTGTGCAAACAGAAAATGACTCTCTTCTTCTAAGTGAGTGGCAGAAACTGAATATTTCTACCAGTTTAAGTTACCTCAAACTTCTTTTACAAGCAGCCAAGAGAAGGGAGGTATTAATTTTAGATACCATTAAAGAGAAACATGGTCAAATTAATACAAAATATCCCAACAGTGCTGTGACTGGACTATTAACAGATACCCTAGGTAATATTTGTGCATATAAACGTAAACTTTTACAGATAAAATTGAATAAATTGCAGAGGGATCGACGAGATTTCTCATTGGGCAATATTTTCACCTGGCCTCGCGATTTGCCTACCAGCTTCAATAAGGAAACTCATGCCTCATATGAAGCACGCAATGACGTAGATTTACAAACTGATAGTGAAAGCGTTGACATACAACAACATGAGCAGTCAAGAGAAACTACATGCACCTTAGTAGGAGCACCTCTTTCCAATTGTACACAGAATGATAGTGCATCTAATTTAGGAGTCAGAAAAAAGACTATTATTACTTTGGCTGAAGTGCATAGGGAAGCGGAGTGTAATACTTCCACTGCTGATAACAACGGAGCTATTGCTATACCAGCACAGCCTCATGGAGTAGCGTCATTTTTTCATTTGAATTTTCCACTTCCCATGAGGGACAGTTCATTGAATCGAGAGGGAGCACATCGGCAGAACAGTCAGCACAGAGACAGAGGGAGGAGTACAATGCGATACAAGAGGAAGCACGAGGAAGAAGTGAACAAAGTGTATACCATCAAAAATGCGTTTCAACAAGTAAGACATTAGTGACTAACTTAACAAAACGTGAATTAACTGCTTTGAAAGTCAATATTTTAAGTAAAGGTTTATCGTTTATACCAACTGCTAACATGTCTATTACAGACATAATTTTTGATTTTAAAATGTTTACTAGGAACCTTACACTGAAGTATATGTTTAAACATAATACTAATACTTCAGAAACTTCTCTGAAAAAAACAACTACATTTATTCCTAAACCTATACCATTAGTTAATGCTTTTGAACAAATGTGTTTATCTGATTTCTATAAAGTCTATGAAGATAGAAATTTTAGTGGTAGAAAACATAATTTATCCAAGGCTGAATTTGAGGCATTGTGTGCTCTTGAGAATGATGTTAACTTTGTAGTTAGACCAGCTGATAAAGGTGGGGGGATTGTGTTACTTGATAGACAGGAATATGACTGTTTAATGTATGAAATGTTGAATAATGTTGACTTTTATGAGAAAATAACCAGAGCTCATTTGCAATCAATGGTCATTTTGGTTAATAAACAATTAGAGTCTTTATTGCAAATAGGGTTATTGACAGAGGATCTCTTCAAGTTTCTTAGGGTATTTCATTATACCGTCCCAATTATACAAGGTTTACCTAAGCTGCATAAGAATCTGATTAGACCCCCCTATGCATCCTATTGTTGCAGGAAGGGGATGGTGTACGGAATGTATTTCAGTATTTTTAGAGAAAAAATTGAAGCCCTTAATAGATAATTCAGTATTTGTTCTTAAAGATACTGAGCGCTTTCTCCGTGATCTGTATGAAGGCACTAACTGTGGCATGTTGAATATGGAATATTTGTTTGTTACCCTTGATGTTGTTTCATTATTCACAGTAATACCCAATGATATAGGGCTTACTTTTTTGAAAGAACAACTGACGAGTAGTAATTTATATAGTATGAATGAAATTCATTTATACATTGATTTGATGTCTTTTGTTCTTCTGAATAATGTGTTTTTATTCAGTGATCAGATTTATTGGCAGAAGAATGGTGTGGCGATGGGTAGTGCCTGTTCGAATAGTTATGCGAACGCTGTTATGATGAAATGGGAGACAGATTTTTTAGAAGAAGGGCCTTTTAAAGGTTTAATTATTTTTTATAGAAGGTTTGTAGATGACCTTTTTATTTTGTGGAGAGGCTCTGTTTTAGAACTAATGAGTTTTGTTGAGTACATTAACAGTACCACCCCCTTTTTGAGGTTCACTTTGAACTATTCAGATGCTAGTATAAATTTTCTGGACGTGATAGTGGAAAAGGACAGTTCTAATGTGATGTCAACTAGACTATATAGAAAGGAATGTCACGTTAATAGTTTGCTATCTAGGGATAGCATGCATCCAGACTATGTCTTTAGAAATGTAGTCCAGAATCAATTCTATAGGGCTTCTAGATTGAGTGCAAAGAATAGCGAATTTGAAGAGCAGAAACATAAGACCATTAATGAGCTTACAGAGAGAGGTTACGATTATGGGATGGTAGAGTATAATGCTACTCAAGTCTCTAAATTGAGAGAGAGTAGGGCCAAACCGTATTTTTCAAAAAGGTCAGCTGGTGGCAATACCAATAGAGCAAATAATATTAAGGTTTGTATTCCTTACTCAAGAGATGTTATGAGGTATACTGAAATTATTAGCCAACATTGGGATATTCTGTTAACTGATCCGCAATTAAGTGAAATTATAGGCCCCAGACATCAGTTCACTTTTAAGAATAAGAAGAATTTAAGAAGAAGGTTATGTAATGTTAAGGAAGTAAAGAATGCCCCGACAGTACCTGGTACTAGATCATGTGGTAAATGCTCGCAGTGCAAGTACATTAATAAAGAGCCTTTCTTTGCACATCCAGATACAGGCAGAGTGTATGACATCAGGGTTCAGGCTGATTGTGAAACTATGCATGTAATTTATTTAGCTAACTGTGTTGCCTGTAGATGTTTCTATGTTGGCAAGACAGATCGTTCTCTAAAGGATAGAATAAGAGAGCATTATTACCATATAGGTAAAGGGAGTAATACTAATGCTTTAGCTAAGCATGTACAAAATATGGGTGTACAACATAAGTTTATGTTTATGGTTGTCTCTAGGACATATGAGAGTGTTAGAGTGGGTGATATTAGAGCTAGAACTGAGGAAGTAGAGGCTAGGTGGATAGTCATGCTTAGAGCCAGTTATGGTCATGGTTTAAATGAACAGGTGCCTTTGAAGCCTGTTCTTGGTAAAAGGGCTTTACATAGGTAATTCCTGTCTTTTATTTATTTATTTGTTTTTATATTTTTCATTTTTCTATTTTATAATAATCGTAGATTGTTTATTAAATATGCTTATATGCTCATTAGAATGTGCTTATATATATATTGTTATATATCTGTTCTTTATGCAGGGTGTATGTTTTATTAATAGTGTATATGTAGTGTATATGTATGTTTTAAACTGATTTTAAGGTTTCCCTTTTAAAAGTTAATTAGAGTGCATCATGTGATTATTCAACCTGGCTATTTAAGGTGTGGTTTTTTGTAACAGCTTTACACCTGAAGAAGCATTTTGTGAAAGCGCTAGTGTGTTGTAATAAAGCAGTTCTGCATAAATTCGTTTCCTGGTATTTTTCAAGTTCATTGTGGATTCTGGAGCCTACTCTCAGCAGCTTTGTGTGTATCCTGTTCTTCGTTTTTTACAGCTGCAGAGGTTTCTGGTGCCTGGCCTTTTGTGTTTTTTTTAAGTCTGAAATAAAGATGTCCCACCTGTAATATAATAGTACATAACCTGCAGCAGGCTGAAAAGTACAGCTGCAGAAGCTGAGTAAAATACATGTGTGAAATATATCCCTGTTGAAATACAAAAACATGACAGAAGTGAGACTGTTGGAAAGGATTGTTATAACTACAGGTAAAACATGTCAATAAAGCCTAGAATTAAGTACCATCCTGAATTGTAAAAATAAAACAAGTGAGAGAGTGTGAGAAAGAGTTATGAATCCACCAATAAAGTAGTAATAACTCCTGAATAAAGTATACTGCAGTCAGTACAGAATGAAATTAATGTGACAAGCAGAACCAAACAGTAACATGTGTTGAAAATGTTACCGCAGCTGGAATGTGTATCCCAAAATCTGGATATGTTGCTCTCAGTCTGCAATATGCAGATAGTATGGTTGTCTGAAATACCAAACATCCACAGTTGTCTATAGCTATATAAAGCAAATGTAGCAGGATGATGTAGCTGAACAGAGCCAGATATGAATGTGTATGAAAAAAATGAAAATGTATATTGATGTAGCAGTAACATTCCTATCACCAACTTGAAGTAATTATCACATAGGAAACTGTAGGCAGAACTGTAGTGTGTATATAGCTGCAGCTATTAGAAATGTACAGCATATGTATTGGTATTTGAAGTTGTTAATTAAATTTTCCTCACCCTACCCTATAACCACATATAATCCATTCCACGTGAAATTGGTATGTGCAATCACAATTAACACCCCTGGACATTTGTCCTGTTGGTTCATACATATTTGCATGTACGTTGATGCATCTGCCCTGTTCATACATCCAAACCTGATGGCCTGTTGCCATCAATCAACCCTGCATGTTGTTGGACTGTGTATTGCTGTTCAAAATATGCATGTGTTATGCTTGCTGTTCAATGGTTTGAATATCTGGGTGTTTGGTTAATGGGAATACTAATGCATGCTGTTACAACTAATTGTGAATGGTATTGTACGTTACTAACCCAACCTGTCATGACATAATGCAAAACATAGGATGACAAGGAAGGCGGGTTCCAGCGGACCTACCTCTCCCTCCTCAGCTGGCGAGTGCACCTGGCAGTAGTGCCCAGGCCGGACCCTCCTCCAGTGGCCCTGTGCCACCTACGGGTGGAAGCGCTGCAGGGGATGGGGCTCATCCCCCCTTTGCAAGTGTGGCCGGAGGAGAACATCCACTCACCCTCCGTAGTGTCCGGATGGTGCGTAGGAAGATCTGGGAAGCTGTTCTTGGGCCCCTATGCCACCTTGAGGCACAGGTGGCACAACTAACGGGCATGCCTGCTGCCCGGCCTACACAGCCCCCAGCACAGCCCTGTCCTGGGCCGTGAAGGCACAGTGGCAACTGCCCATGGGTGGGGATATCAGTTCCACTGTTGCCATCTGTGGGCTCATGGGCTCTAGATATCCAAACTTCCATCCCCGTCAATTGTGTAACCCCCTCACATGTGTCATACACCGCCCCTGTATGCATCTTGTTTGTCTTGTCTGTTAACCTACCCAACCGACCTCCCCAGCTATACCAACTTTCCGTACCTGACATACCACTCTCACCTGAAAAAAAAAAAAAAAAAAAAGTGCACTCTGTACCCACAAAAAAATTACGCCCCATACATAGCTGCCCATTTCGCACACATGTCTGCTGGACATGGAAACTGTCAATTACAATTGGCTATACAACAAGTATTACTGTTGTCCTTACACCTCTCTCAGGGGTGGAAGGTTTCAAATGTCACACCAAATTACAAACATATGCACAGCTGTTGCTGATGAAGAAATGGGCAGCTATGGGTCTTACCTACATCCCTCCTGCAAAACCCGAGCTTGTTTCCCTACTGTCTTACCCTGTTTGTGACCCCTTTTTCACCACTTTCCTGTCTCCCCATTTTCATTTCTTTCAAAGAAAATAGCGCGGGTGTGCGCAAGAGTAAGCACTTTTAAGCAGTTGTAAGTGGGTGTGCGCTGAGCTGAACACCAGTGTGCATGCGTGAGCTCCGCACAAACGAGCGCTAACCCGGTTATAACTGCTTAAAAGTGCCTTAGTCACTCTGAATGACAAGGCCTGTAGTCTGCTCAAAAGCAAAATAAAATCCCACTGTCAGTCCCGAACCTTGGAAACAGTAGTCTGCATGACTTACCACTAAGCCATGACTGTTATATAAGAACATTGTGCTACAATAAATATATCATGTAATAGTAGGAATGAATGTAAAGGGAATATAGGATGTGTAGTACACAAAGCATGTCATGTATATTTACTGTCAAATGTAGTGGATTTCTATAATAGTAGTGTGTGAACAGAAACAGCCATGCTAGTTGGTAGCTAGTAGGTAATAATGTCACTGTAGCACCTTGCAAGCCACACACATGCTCACAGCAGGATAATCGCTGCCCATACCCCACAACCTCTTACAGGAACACATCCGGACTAAGTAATAAAAAATGTGGAGCAAAGGCCCAAAAACAGGGACATATTCCAAATAATGCTCCAACAAACTTAGACAGTTGAGAGAGTAACAGGTTCTGCATTTTTTTGGATGTTTGGAAGGGTATGAAGTCTGAAACTGAAATGTTTGTCACTATAGTCTGACTTGAGCCCACAGTGATTTGCCAGAAAAAGCTGTTTATGAGATATGGACCAAAATATGAGGCAAAATGTGGACAACCTGCAAATATCTGTACACTTGAGAGGTCTGACACTGCCATATTTGAATAGTTAAGAGCCTAGACATAGCAACAGTGACTGAGTTACAGGGATGACCCACAGACTCCCTGTGAAATGTACAAACAGTAGGCAGAAAGGTGTTACAACACATGCAATGGTAACTATGAAGTACTGAAAGTATGCACCACTTGCATGTCGGAAATAGTGTAGTAATACATATGCTCATGCTAACCCACAGTCACAACTGCAAAATACCAGGCAATTTAATGGGTGTACCCCACTGATATGTACCATTCCATGAGGCAGATAAAAGATGCACCTGAGAGTCTCTGGGGCCTGCTCAGCAGCATACTCAAATACCCTAATAGATGTCAAGGCCCCCGCCAAAAAAAAAAAGCTAAACCCAAACCGGGCAACCCCCCTAAAGGCAAGTTTGAAAAAAAAAAACAAAAACTTTGGGCCTTTAACACAGGGCAAACCAAAACCCCTTTCCCAAAAAAGGCCCGGGGGTGTGGGGAAACCCGGGGGTCTTTAAAAATATAAAAAAAAAAAAAAAAAAAAAAAAAAAAAAAAAAAAAAAAAAAAAAAAAAAAAAAAAAAAAAAAAAAAAAAAAAAAAAAAAAAAAAAAAAAAAAAAAAAAAAAAAAAAAAAAAAAAAAAAAAAAAAAAAAAAAAAAAAAAAAAAAAAAAAAAAAAAAAAAAAAAAAAAAAAAAAAAAAAGAAAAAAAAAAAAAAAAAAAAAAAAAAAAAAAAAAAAAAAAAAAAAAAAAAAAAAAAAACAAAACAGGAAGAAAAAGAAAAAAAAAATAAAAATAAAAAAAAAAAAAAAAAAAAAAAAAAAAAAAAAAAAGGGGCATTTTTTTTGGGGCCAGGTTTTTTTGAAAAGGGAAAAAGGCCCCATTCAAGTTATGCCAAAACCAGACTTATTTAGAAAGGAATGCATTAATGGGTTTGTAAAAGGGAAAGCATGACCAAACAGGTTTTGTGAAGCCGATAAAATTTCCCAAAAGGGCCCCCTTTTTTAAGTGCAAAAGGGAAAAAACCCCTTTTGGGGGGAAAAAAAACAAAAACCCATTTAAAAGCTTCAGAGAATTTTAGGTTAGGGAGGGTGGGTTTGTTTCCAAGCCAAATTGGGGATTAGGGCCAAAAAAGGTTTTTTTCCCAAAAGGCCCCAATTTGGGGCCCAATCCGGGGGGAGCAAAAAATATTAAGGGGGGGATTCCTTACTCAAAGTGAAGGGGGATCCCAAATTAAGGGGCCCAACCCCCTTTGGGAAACCTGAAAGGATGGGCAATTAATAAAATTATGGGGGCCCCAAACCCAAAGCCCACTTTTAAGAATTAAAAAAATTTTTTAAAGAAAAAATTAAATGTAATTTAAAGGAAGTGTATTCCAAATTCCCTTTTTTTTAATTTTCATGGGTTGCTCGGGGAAAGTTATTAAAAAAGGTTTTCCTTTGCCCACCAGGCAGGCAGAATTTTTGAATAAAATTATTAATTTGAAAAAAAAATGCATGTGATTTAAATTTGCTAACTGTGGGTTTCCCGAAATTGTTTTAAAAATTTTGGAAGCAGTCTTTCCCCAAAAGGAAAATAAAAAGCAAAAAAATTACCAAAAGGTAAAGGGAGAATACAATGTTTTAAAAACCAGGAAAAATTTATGGGTTTTTAACAACAAAGTTTAAAAATGTTTTGGTTTTTCCTGGACAAAAAAATTTAAATGGGTTTGAAAAATTAATTTTTAAAACTAAATAACAAATATAGCATTTAAAAAAACCAATTACAGGGTTTAAAGAACATTTTGAAATTTTAAAAGCCTTTCTTGGAAAAGGGGCTTTTAATAAAAATTTCGTTTTTTTTTAAAAAAAATTTAAAAAAATTTAAAAAAAATTTTTAAATTTTTCCGGGGTTTAAAAATTTATAAAATCGGAAGTTTGTTTTATTAAAAACTTAATTTTTTAAAGGCTTAAATTTGTTTTTAATTGTTCTTTAGGGGGGTTTTAATTTTTATTAAAGTGTAAAGGTGGGGATTTTTGTTTTAAACGGAATTTTAAGGTTTTTTTAAAAGTTAATTTAATTTTGTTTTTAGGGAAAAAATTTTTAACCGGCTATTTAATTGGTTTTTGGGTTAAATTTAAAAAATTAAAAAGCTTTTTGAAATAGGGTTTTGAAAAAGGGGATTTTTCAAGTTTTTTTTGGGTATTTTTAACCCCCCATTTGGTTTACCAAACTCTAAGAATTTTTGTTGTACCCCCTTTTTGGGGGGTTTTAAGGTGCAGATTTTTGGTTGGCCCCTTTTTTTGTTTTTTTTTAAAATTTGGGTTTTCTCCGGGGCTGTTAAGGCCCCAAATTGGGGCCCATTTTAAAAATTTTGGAAAAATTTGGGAAATTAAATTTGGGTTTATTTTTCCAAAATTCCCAAATTGGGTTTGTTTTGGAAAAAACTAATGGTATAATTTTATTTATTTTTTAAATGAAAAAACAAAATTTTTTCCATTTTTTTTAAATAAGTTTTTATTGGGCAGAATTGGAAGCAATGGGGGGGGGATTTTGGGCCTTTGTTTAAATGTTTTAAGCTGGAAAAAGGGAGCAGATTTTTGAAAATTTTTTTTAAAAAGATTTTTTTTTTTAAAAAGGGTTTTTTGGGTGAAAATTTTTTATTTTGTGGGGGGGGTTTTTTTAAAAAAGTTTTGTTGAAACAAAAATGACCCCCTTTTGAGGGCAGAAACTGAAAAAATTTTCTCCCTTTTAATTTAAAAGGGCTTCTATTACAACAGCCAAAGGGGGGAAAGGTTTAATTTTGTACCTTAAAGAGAAACAGGGTCAAAATTAAATAAAAAAATTTCCCCAATAGGGCTTTTTTTGATGGAAAAAATTTAAACAGAAACAAAAGGAAATTTGGCTTAAAGAAACATTTACAGATAAAATTTAAATTTTAAATTGAGAGGGATGGGAAAAATTTTTTCAAAATTTCACCTGGTAAATTTTCCTAAGCAAAAAAATTTTAAGGTTTGTATTCCACCAAGAGAGTTTAAATATATGAAATTAATTACCAACAGGGATATTCAAGAGAAAATAAATTATAGGAGCCTCTTTCCTTTTGTAAAAAAATTTTGAAAAGGATTAATTTAAAGGAAAGTAAAAAAGGACTATTACAAATTCGGGGAAATGCTAGGGAAAAGTTAAAAAAACCTTTCCACTCCGATCAAGGTGTTTTGCATCCGGGGCAGCCTTTTGGAAAATACCCATTTTTATTTGAATTTTCCAATTTTATGGGGACAGTTCTTTCCAAAGGGGGAAGAAAAGGGCAAACCCAATTGGGAAAGGGGAAAAGAAAAAAGCTTTACAAGAGGAACAAAAAGGGGTGAAACAAAGTTTTTTTACCAACAAAAGGGGAAGGGGGGTTTTCAAACAAAGAAAGGGGCTTAGGGGGATAACTTAACCAAAATGGGGAAATTAACTGCTTTGGGAAGCCTTTTTTAAAAAGGGTTTAAAGGTTTTCGCTTTTTTTTAAATTTTAACATTTTTCTTTTTTAAAAATAATTTTTTTTTTAAAATTTTATAGGCCTTAAACTGAAATTATATTTTTTAAAAATTTTTTTTAATGCTTAATTTTTAAAATTTTGGGGAAAAAATATTTTAAATTTCCTTTTAAAATTAATTAGAATGCTTTTGAAAAAAGGGTTTTAAATTGGGGTTTTTTAAATTTTAAATGAAGAAAGGAAATTTTAGGGGTTTTGAAAACTTTTAAATTTTTCCGGTTTTTTTTAAGGCATTGGGGTTTGGGCCTCTTAGAATTTGTTTTAAACCTTTTTTTTTTCCCAGCAAAAAAGGGGTTTTGGGGTTTTGTGTTTTTTTTTGTTTTTTTAGCCCCAGGAATAGGGCCTTTTTAAAATTTAAAATTTGAAAATTTAAATTTTTGGAAAATTTAACCAGGGCTTTTGAAATAAGGGTTTAAATTTTGGGTTTTTTAAACAATTAAAAAAAGTTTTTTGAAAAGGGGTTTTGACAAAAGGCTTTAAGCAGGGATTTTTTTTTGCATTTACAAGGTTTTAAGCGGGAAAGGGAACTATTGGGCCCAAACCAATTTTTTTAAAGGAAGGGGGGTTTGGGCAAAAATTTATTTCGTTTTTAGAGAAAAAAAACCCCTTAAAAAAAAATTTACCTTTTTTTTAAAAGAAACTGAAATTTCTCCGTTTTTTATAAGGGCCTAACGGGCCCCAAGGAAAAAGGGAAATATTTTTTGTTCCCCTTGAGTTTTTTTAAAATTAAATTACAAAAATACCCAATATTGGGTTTGGTTTTTTAAAGAAAAACTGGAAAGAAAAAGAAAAATTTAAAAAAAATTTTAAATTTTGAAATTTCCCATTTTCTTTGGGGAATTTTTAGGGCCAAATTTGCCCCCCTTCAATAAGGTTTTATTCAGTGACAGTTTTTAATTGGAAAGGGGAATGGTGTGGGAAAAATGGTAGGGCCTTTTCCAATTTTTACACGTGTTATGTTTAAATTTTGGGAAAAAAGATTTTTTGGAAGGGTTTTAAAGGGGTTTTTAAATTTATTTTTTATAAAAGGTTTTGTAAAGACCTTTTTTTGGGAGGGGCCTTTTTTAAATTTAAATTTTTTTGGGGGACATTAAACGGGGGAACCACCCCGGGGGTTTCACCGAACAAAGAGGAGTAAAATTTTCGGGAAGAAGGGAAAAGGAAAAAAGTTTAAAATTTGGATTTTTCAACAAAAAGACTTATATAAAAAAAAGGGGAATTAATGTTTGGGGCTTTTTTAAAAAAGGGATGCATCCAATTTAAATGTCTTTAAAGAAAATTTTTTTTAAAAATTTTATGGGGCCTTCCTAAGTTTTGGGTTTCAAAGAATACCAAAAATTTTGAAAAACCAAGAAACCTAAAAACCTTTAAATTAAGTTTTTAACAAATTTTGTTTATTGATTTCTATAAAGTCTTAAATTTAGAAAAGTGGGAAAACCCATTTTTTTTAAAAAAAGGGTTTGGGGCTTGGTGGCTCCTTGAGAAATAATTTAATTTGTATTCCACTAAAAGGGGTGGGGGGATTTGAAATTTTTAGAACAGGGAATTTTCTTTTTAATGATGAAATTTAAAATTTTTAAAATTTTATGGGGCCCCAGACCTCATTTAAACTTTTTTGGAATAAAAAAATTTTAAGAAAAGGGGTTATTAAGAAGGAAATTTAAAGTTTTTTGGGACAAAACCGGCCCCCTAATAAAAGGTTTTTAAAGCTGATAAGAATTTTAAAAAAAAAGATTTTTCCCCCTTTGTTCCGGGAAAGGGGAGGTGTAGGAATTTATTTCGGGTTTTTTTAAAAAAAATTTTGGCCCAATTTTTGATTTTTTAAAAACTAACTTTTCCGTGATTTTTATGGGCAAACGTGGTTTTAAAGGAAATATTTTTTTTAAGAGGCATTATTCCATAATAAAGGAAAATACTTGTTTTTTAAAGCCTAAGATGTTTTAAAATAGGGGTGAAACTTTTAAAGTTTATGTTTTTTGGTTTTCTGGAAAAATGGGTTTTTAAGTGGTGATTTAGGCAGAAAAAGGGTGGGCAGGGGGTAGTCCTGTTAAAATTATGGCGGGTTTAAATGAAAGGGGAAGTTTTTTGGAAAAGGGGCCCTTTTAAAGGGTTTTTTTTTTTTTTAAATTTTTTGTTTTTATTTTTAATTTCTTTTTAAATAATAAGTTTTTTTTAAAATTAAAAAACCCCTTTTAGGTTCATTTAAAATTTTGTGTTTATATAAATTTTTAATATATCGTTCTTTATGAAAAGGGTTAGGGGAAAATTAATATTTTGTTTTGGGGTAGTGATAGTATGTTTTAAAATGATTTTTAAGGGGTTTCCCCTTTTAAAAGTTAAATTTAAGAGGCATCCATTTTTATTAAAAAAGGGGAAATTTAAAGGGGGGTGGTTTTTGTAAAAAGCTTTAAATTGAAAAAGGGGGAAAAATTTTTTAAAAGGTTAGTGGGGGTTGGTAATAAAGGGTTTCCTTCCAAATTTAGATTCGTTTTCCCTTGGGTATTTTTAATTCCCCAATTGAAAAATTTGGGCCCCAACCTCAGCATTTTTGTGGAATTTGGGTTTTGTTTTTAAGGAAAAAAGGTTTCTGGTCCTGGCCTTTTGGGGTTTTCTTATTTTGGCCTTTTTTTGGCACACCGGGAAAAAGGCCCAAGAAAAATTGAATAATTGGGGGTTTTGGGAAACTTGAATTAATTTTTTTAACTAACTGTTTCCCTTTAAGGGTTTTTTGTTCAAAATTTCCAAAGGAAAGAAAAGAAAATTTTTCCAAATTTTTTGGGATAAAAATTTTAGAAAGCAGAAAATTGGGGGAAAAAAATTTTTATTTTTATTTTTTGGGACTTAATGAATGGTTTTAAGCTGGGGGAAGGGGGCTAGGTGGTTGCATTTTAACCAAATTTATGGATTTTTCATTTTGAAGTTTGTTTTGGTAAAACTTTCCCTAGGAATTTTGTCCTTTTAAAAGAAATATTTTCTTTTTCTAATAATTCAAAATTGAAAATATTTTACCATTTAAAGTTTATAAATTTTTTAAACGCCAAGAGGGGATTTTTATTAATTTTAGAAAATTAAAGAGAAACTTTTTAAATTTCCCCCAAAATTAAAAGTGCTTATGGATTATTAACCCGGTAAAAGGTTTTTTTGTCATTTAAAAACCCCTAAAACTTTTGTAAAATTGGGGAAAAAAATTTGAAAGGGGGTTTCGCCGGTTTTTTTTCATTGGGAATTTTTACCTCCTCAGATTTGGGTTACCGCTTTTTTTAAGGAAATTTCTTGCCTCCTTTTGGCACCCCTTTACTTGGTTTACAAAATATAGTGAAATTGAATAAAAAATTTAAACTTAAAAAACCAAATTCCACCTTTGGGCCCCTTTTCCAATTTGGTAAAAATTTTGTTTCTAATTTAAAGTAAAAAAGAAAAATTTTTACTTTTGGTAAAAAAGTGCAAAGGGGAAGAGGGGAATTTTTTTACCTTCCCAACTGTTTTTTAACAAAGGAGCTATTGGCTTCCACAACCTCAATAGGATTTTTCATTTGAATTTTCCACTTCCCATGAGGGACAGTTCATTGAATCGAGAGGGAGCACATCGGCAGAAACAGTCAGCACAGAGACAGAGGGAGGAGCAATGCGATACAAGAGGAAGCACGAGGAAGAAGTGAACAAAGTGTATACCATCAAAATGCTTCAACAAGTAAGACATTAGTGACTAACTTTAACAAAACGTGAATTAACCGCTTTGAAAGTCAATATTTTAAGTAAAGGTTTATCGCTTATACCAACTGCCAACATGTCTATTACAGACATAATTTTGATTTTAAAATGTTTACTAGGAACCTTACACTGAAGTATATGTTTAAACATAATACTAATACTTCAGAAACTTCTCTGAAAAAAACAACTACATTTATTCCTAAACCTATACCATTAGTTAATGCTTTTGAACAAATGTGTTTATCTGATTTCTATAAAGTCTATGAAGATAGAAATTTTAGTGGTAGAAAACATAATTTATCCAAGGCTGAATTTGAGGCATTGTGTGCTCTTGAGAATGATGTTAACTTTGTAGTTAGACCAGCTGATAAAGGTGGGGGGATTGTGTTACTTGATAGACAGGAATATGACTGTTTAATGTATGAAATGTTGAATAATGTTGACTTTTATGAGAAAATAACCAGAGCTCATTTGCAATCAATGGTCATTTTGGTTAATAAACAATTAGAGTCTTTATTGCAAATAGGGTTATTGACAGAGGATCTCTTCAAGTTTCTTAGGTATTTCATTATACCGTCCCAATTATACAAGGTTTACCTAGGCTGCATAAGAATCTGATTAGACCCCCTATGCGTCCTATTGTTACAGGAAGGGGATGGTGTACAGAATGTATTTCAGTATTTTAGAGAAAAAATTGAAGCCCTTAATAGATAATTCAGTATTTGTTCTTAAAGATACTGAGCTTTCTCCTGATCTGTATGAAGGCACTAACTGTGGCATGTTGAATATGGAATATTTGTTTGTTACCCTTGATGTTGTTTCATTATTCACAGTAATACCCAATGATATAGGGCTTACTTTTTTGAAAGAACAACTGACGAGTAGTAATTTATATAGTATGAATGAAATTCATTTATACATTGATTTGATGTCTTTTGTTCTTCTGAATAATGTGTTTTTATTCAGTGATCAGATTTATTGGCAGAAGAATGGTGTGGCGATGGGTAGTGCCTGTTCGAATAGTTATAACGCTGTTATGATGAAATGGGAGACAGATTTTTTAGAAGAAGGGCCTTTTAAAGGTTTAATTATTTTTTATAGAAGGTTTGTAGATGACCTTTTTATTTTGTGGAGAGGCTCTGTTTTAGAACTAATGAGTTTTGTTGAGTACATTAACAGTACCACCCCTTTTGAGGTTCACTTTGAACTATTCAGATGCTAGTATAAATTTTCTGGACGGATAGTGGAAAAGGACAGTTCTAATGTGATGTCAACTAGACTATATAGAAAGGAATGTCACGTTAATAGTTTGCTATCTAGGGATAGCATGCATCCAGACTATGTCTTTAGAAATGTAGTCCAGAATCAATTCTATAGGGCTTCTAGATTGAGTGCAAAGAATAGCTTAATTTGAAGAGCAGAAACATAAGACCATTAATGAGCTTACAGAGAGAGGTTACGATTATGGGATGGTAGAGTATAATGCTACTCAAGTCTCTAAATTGAGAGAGAGTAGGGCCAAACCGTATTTTTCAAAAAGGTCAGCTGGTGGCAATACCAATAGAGCAAATAATATTAAGGTTTGTATTCCTTACTCAAGAGATGTTATGAGGTATACTGAAATTATTAGCCAACATTGGGATATTCTGTTAACTGATCCGCAATTAAGTGAAATTATAGGCCCCAGACATCAGTTCACTTTTAAGAATAAGAAGAATTTAAGAAGAAGGTTATGTAATGTTAAGGAAGTAAAGAATGCCCCGACAGTACCTGGTACTAGATCATGTGGTAAATGCTCAAGAGTGCAAGTACATTAATAAAGAGCCTTTCTTTGCACATCCAGATACAGGCAGAGTGTATGACATCAGGGTTCAGGCTGATTGTGAAACTATGCATGTAATTTATTTAGCTAACTGTGTTGCCTGTAGATGTTTCTATGTTGGCAAGACAGATCGTTCTCTAAAGGATAGAATAAGAGAGCATTATTACCATATAGGTAAAGGGAGTAATACTAATGCTTTAGCTAAGCATGTACAAAATATGGGTGTACAACATAAGTTTATGTTTATGGTTGTCTCTAGGACATATGAGAGTGTTAGAGTGGGTGATATTAGAGCTAGAACTGAGGAAGTAGAGGCTAGGTGGATAGTCATGCTTAGAGCCAGTTATGGTCATGGTTTAAATGAACAGGTGCCTTTGAAGCCTGTTCTTGGTAAAAGGGCTTTACATAGGTAATTCCTGTCTTTTATTTATTTATTTGTTTTTATATTTTTCATTTTTCTATTTTATAATAATCGTAGATTGTTTATTAAATATGCTTATATGCTCATTAGAATGTGCTTATATATATATTGTTATATATCTGTTCTTTATGCAGGGTGTATGTTTTATTAATAGTGTATATGTAGTGTATATGTATGTTTTAAACTGATTTTAAGGTTTCCCTTTTAAAAGTTAATTAGAGTGCATCATGTGATTATTCAACCTGGCTATTTAAGGTGTGGTTTTGTAACAGCTTTACACCTGAAGAAGCATTTTGTGAAAGCTAGTGTGTTGTAATAAAGCAGTTCTGCATAAATTCGTTTCCTGGTATTTTCAAGTTCATTGTGGATTCTGGAGCCTACTCTCAGCAGCTTTGTGTGTATCCTGTTCTTCGTTTTTTACAGCTGCAGAGGTTTCTGGTGCCTGGCCTTTTGTGTTTTTTTTAAGTCTGAAATAAAGATGTCCCACCTGTAATATAATAGTACATAACCTGCAGCAGGCTGAAAAGTACAGCTGCAGAAGCTGAGTAAAATACATGTGTGAAATATATCCCTGTTGAAATACAAAACATGACAGAAGTGAGACTGTTGGAAAGGATTGTTATAACTACAGGTAAAACATGTCAATAAAGCCTAGAATTAAGTACCATCCTGAATTGTAAAAATAAAACAAGTGAGAGAGTGTGAGAAAGAGTTATGAATCCACCAATAAAGTAGTAATAACTCCTGAATAAAGTATACTGCAGTCAGTACAGAATGAAATTAATGTGACAAGCAGAACCAAACAGTAACATGTGTTGAAAATGTTACCGCAGCTGGAATGTGTATCCCAAAATCTGGATATGTTGCTCTCAGTCTGCAATATGCAGATAGTATGGTTGTCTGAAATACCAAACATCCACAGTTGTCTATAGCTATATAAAGCAAATGTAGCAGGATGATGTAGCTGAACAGAGCCAGATATGAATGTGTATGAATAAAAATGAAAATGTATATTGATGTAGCAGTAACATTCCTATCACCAACTTGAAGTAATTATCACATAGGAAACTGTAGGCAGAACTGTAGTGTGTATATAGCTGCAGCTATTAGAAATGTACAGCATATGTATTGGTATTTGAAGTTGTTAATTAAATTTTCCTCACCCTACCCTATAACCACATATAATCCATTCCACGTGAAATTGGTATGTGCAATCACAATTAACACCCCTGGACATTTGTCCTGTTGGTTCATGTACGTTGATGCATATGCCCTGTTCATACATTCAAAACTGATGGCCTGTTGCCATCAATCAACCCTACATGTTGTTGGACTGTGTATTGCTGTTCAAAATATGCATGTGTTATGCTTGCTGTTCAATGGTTTGAATATCTGGGTGTTTGGTTAATGGGAATACTAATGCATGCTGTTACAACTAATTGTGAATGGTATTGTACGTTACTAACCCAAACTGTCATGACATAATGCAAAACATAGGATGACAAGGAAGGTGGGTTCCAGCGGACCCACCTCTCCCTCCTCAGCTGGCGAGTGCACCTGGCAGTAGTGCCCAGGCCGGACCCTCCTCCAGTGGCCCTGTGCCACCTGCGGGTGGAAGCGCTGCAGGATGGGGCTCATCCCCTTGCAAGTGTGGCCGGAGGAGAACATCCACTCACCCTCCGTAGTGTCCGGATGGTGCGTAGGAAGATCTGGGAAGCTGTTCTTGGGCCCCTATGCCACCTTGAGGCACAGGTGGCACAACTAACGGGCATGCCTGCTGCCCGGCCTACACAGCCCCCAGCACAGCCCTGTCCTGGGCCGTGAAGGCACAGTGGCAACTGCCCATGGGTGGGGATATCAGTTCCACTGTTGCCATCTGTGGGCTCATGGGCTCTAGATATCCAAACTTCCATCCCCGTCAATTGTGTAACCCCCTCACATGTGTCATACACCGCCCCTGTATGCATCTTGTTTGTCTTGTCTGTTAACCTACCCAACCGACCTCCCCAGCTATACCAACTTTCCGTACCTGACATACCACTCTCACCTGAAAAAAAAAAAAAAAAAAAAGTGCACTCTGTACCCACAAAAAAATTACGCCCCATACATAGCTGCCCATTTCGCACACATGTCTGCTGGACATGGAAACTGTCAATTACAATTGGCTATACAACAAGTATTACTGTTGTCCTTACACCTCTCAGGGGTGGAAGGTTTCAAATGTCACACCAAATTACAAACATATGCACAGCTGTTGCTGATGAAGAAATGGGCAGCTATGGGTCTTACCTACATCCCTCCTGCAAAACCCGAGCTTGTTTCCCTACTGTCTTACCCTGTTTGTGACCCCTTTTTCACCACTTTCCTGTCTCCCCATTTTCATTTCTTTCAAAGAAAATAATGCAGGTGTGCGCAAGAATAAGCACTTTTAAGCTGTTGTAAGCGGGTGTGCATGGAGCTGAATGCCAGTGCGCATGCGTGAGCTCCGCACAAACGAAGCTTAACCGGTTACAACTGCTTAAAAGTGCCTTAGTCACTCTGAATGACAAGTCCTGTAGTCTGCTCAAAAGCAAAATAAAATCCCACTGTCAGTCCCGAACCTTGGAAACAGTAGTCTGCATGACTTACCACTAAGCCATGACTGTTATATAAGAACATTGTGCTACAATAAATATATCATGTAATAGTAGGAATGAATGTAAAGGGAATATAGGATGTGTAGTACACAAAGCATGTCATGTATATTTACTGTCAAATGTAGTGGATTTCTATAATAGTAGTGTGTGAACAGAAACAGCCATGCTAGTTGGTAGCTAGTAGGTAATAATGTCACTGTAGCACCTTGCAAGCCACACACATGCTCACAGCAGGATAATCGCTGCCCATACCCCACAACCTCTTACAGGAACACATCCGACTAAGTAATAAAAAATGTGGAGCAAAGGCCCAAAAACAGGGACATATTCCAAATAATGCTCCAACAAACTTAGACAGTTGAGAGAGTAACAGGTTCTGCATTTTTTTGGATGTTTGGAAGGGTATGAAGTCTGAAACTGAAATGTTTGTCACTATAGTCTGACTTGAGCCCACAGTGATTTGCCAGAAAAAGCTGTTTATGAGATATGGACCAAAATATGAGGCAAAAATGTGGACAACCTGCAAATATCTGTACACTTGAGAGGTCTGACACTGCCATATTTGAATAGTTAAGAGCCTAGACATAGCAACAGTGACTGAGTTACAGGGATGACCCACAGACTCCCTGTGAAATGTACAAACAGTAGGCAGAAAGGTGTTACAACACATGCAATGGTAACTATGAAGTACTGAAAGTATGCACCACTTGCATGTCGGAAATAGTGTAGTAATACATATGCTCATGCTAACCCACAGTCACAACTGCAAAATACCAGGCAATTTAATGGGTGTACCCCACTGATATGTACCATTCCATGAGGCAGATAAAAGATGCACCTGAGAGTCTCTGGGGCCTGCTCAGCAGCATACTCAAATACCCTAATAGATGTCAAGGCCCACACCATGGCCAGACCACACTGCATGCAGTAACACCCTAGCAGATATAGCAAGCATTCCAAGGTGTGAATGTACATGGAAATTAGGAAAGCCACAGCAACACACTACAGTCAAGACACCTAGCAGGCATACAAGTAGTGAATGTAAAGGGCAAATATTGAAGCCATAGCAACAAAGTGCAAGAGCCACTGCTATATACCAGTTACACCACATGTCCCACAGGAAAGCACACACACCCACATTAACAGTAATAGTAGTCTTAGGTGTCAGTGTACATACACACTTAGTACAGGAAACTGGAGAAATGAATGGAGAAATGTTAATCTACAACACAGCCAGAAATATGAGAGAGATACTAACCTTTACACTCACAGAACAGTGTCCACAGCATACCAGCATGGTCCCTGCCCTTAAACTCTGAAAGGGCTACGCCTATCTCACATACCTTTTTATAGCACTGTCCTGGAATCACAGTGAGAACTTCAATCAGTACACAACTGGCTGCATGCAAATAGCAAATGCTGGCTAACAATTGGCGCAGAGGCCATCACATGGACATATGCAGATACCTACAAAAGCATGCTGTACTCCCAGTCCACACATGCAATACTTTCATTGCACCCTGTGGAGGTAGGGAGAGACAGAGAGAGAGAGAGAGAGAGAGAGAGAGAGAGAAAAACATACACAAACAAAACCAGTCATCAAAACCCACTCGAAAGCTGCCAACTGCCAACTGGAGCAGCAGGACACCAAACCAAACGGCAACGCAAGCAGCTGTGACAAACGCAGGTAATGTAAAATAATACTTTAAAAGTCTACATACTGTGAACCCTCCATATGTGTCATTGGTCTGTATCCATATGTATATGAAGATGTGCATAGGGCAGGGGACATACAGCAACTATCAGTGAAGGCTGTACATACATATGTATGTGAGGGCATCTATGTGCACATATCAATGTAGGTTGAATGTAGGTTGTAGTGCAATGTACAAAGTAGGTTTCACAGTTATGTATGTTTAGCAGTATGTTAGTGCGTGTATACAGTTTTGTAAACAAACATGTTGATATACCTATCTATCATATGAAAATGTATGCATGTCAATATATGTATGTATGTATATATATATATATATATATATATATATATATATATATATATATGCATATATGTATACATACATAGAGAGGGATGTAGGAATACATAGACAGATGTAAATAGAATATGTAGAAACATATATATGTAATACACACATACAGATATAGATATATGTAGATACATATACATAGACAGACAGATCTGACTATCTACAGATATGACTGTATATGACAATCTCACACTTCCCTTGTCCCACCCCCTCTGTCACTCTCACCCCCTCTCTGTCAAACACCCCCCTCTCTCCATATCTATAGCAATATATGTACATCGATATATATATATATGTGTATATGTATACAGACATATATATATATATATATATATATATGTATAGACATATATATACATATATACATATATATATATATATATATATATATATATATATATATATATATATATATATATATATCTATATAGAGAGAGAGAGAGAGATGTATATATATTCTGAGTGAGGCACATGTGTACAGATGTATTGCAACAGGTGCCTGGTGACAAAGGCATGGAGTGAACACCAGTGTCAAA
Organism: Protopterus annectens; assembly: GCF_019279795.1. Lineage (NCBI taxonomy): Eukaryota > Metazoa > Chordata > Ceratodontiformes > Protopteridae > Protopterus > Protopterus annectens. The sequence continues at coordinate 1,587,241,422 of NC_056729.1, forward strand.
ACTGGAGTACCATACCCCATTTCAAATCACCTACACCAGTAACCACCAGATATGTGATTGGCTGCCCACCACTGCATGTGTCAGCGGTGAACAGGGTCATAAATGTGTACAATAGTCCCCCCAATGATAGTCACAGTGGCACACTATTCCTGGAATACCTGCACATGGTATGTGTCAGCAGACGTGGTGTGTCAGCTATGGACATGTAGGTCAGTGTACCCCTCCACACCACACAATGGCTGCCACGGTATGTACCTCACATGACAGCTACAGATATGGGAAGGACACAGAGACATGTACAACACTGTGACAATGCACTCAAACACATTACCTTAACATACAAGGCCATGTCAAACCCAGAGCTGTTGGACATGCTACACTTAAAGAAATCCCAATCCCTCAGAGCTACACACTCCAGGGATCTAAACCTTGTCATCACAATAAACAAAACATGCTGGAGGGATAGGTTCCTGACCCAGAGACTCCCCAGACTCTGGAATAGATTTCCCATACATGTCAAGCAGAGTGCCTCTTTGGACCTCTTCAAGAGGAACCTTGACGATTGGATGGGAGAAAGGAAATTCACCCCAGGGATCGCGTCAGTCACTCTGCTAGACAGGAGTCCAGGAAAGTAAATTAATGTGGGAAGAAATAGCCAGGGAATTGTTATGGCTAGGCTTGTATAGGCCCTAGGGCTGATAGCCTAGTACCAACCTATGAACCTATGAACCTATGAACGCACAGTGACTGACAACACCACAGAGTACACACATACTACCCACATAGAGGTTACCACTCCTGGATTTACATACTTAAGTCACACCCATGACAGATGTCCAACAACCATAGTAACACCTCACACCATCCACAACCTAAATGACTGCTGTGTGTCATCCGTGACACCGCAGTAGAGAGCACATGGCGGAGGTACAGGTTCCTACCCACAGATAAGACATACCCTGCAATAAACCACACAGCATTAATAAGCAAGACTCCCCATGAGTACATGTCACACATACCCCTGGTGAATGTTAGTCAGATAGGTAATATGCCATATGAGTCACCCTGTGTAACTGTTTGACAGGAGCAGGTACCATCACATCACATGTGTCACAATGGTCAGGGTAGCAGAACAGTATGCTGCTGTAGTCCCAGGGGCAATAGCATATTGTATTGTATTGTATTGTAATGTATTGTATTGTGTTGTATTGTATTGGTATGTAGAGGTGCCTCCTTTGTGGAGTGGAACCACTGCTGCTGTACGCCAGTGTACAGGTACATATCCTGTAGACAGGCTAGTGTTACATAGCACTTCTATATGTGTGTTTAGCTCCTCTTGGAGTTCATGTAGCATGCAACCGGGGAGACCATTAGGTCCCATTGATGCTGTGTTTTCTGCTTTTCTGAGGGCGGCTCTCACCTGGACATCTGTGATGACAGGGAGGTTACAGTCAGCTGGGATAAGTATGTCTTAGTTTGGGGGAGAGGGAGGGGGAAACATGCACTGAACCTGTCTGCCACAATGTTGCCAATATCTGTGGGTTCAGTGAATTATTTGTTGTTGTGTACTAACTATGAGCATATTGGAAGGTTTCTGACCAGGTTTCTAACATAACTGAAGAAGGCCTTGTGGTTATGTGGAGATGTCCATAGAAATCATTTGTGATGGAGTCAGCATTGTGGGTTCTGTCTTCCACTGGCCCAGTGGGCTTAAAGGATACCATGTCAGTGTTACGAAGTGTAAAGTTTGCATTTGAAATGTTATTCACTGTAGTCGTTTGTGCTGGTGGTGGAGGTGGGATATGTATATCCAGGGCAATTAGTTTGTGGTCAGCTCACAGTAGTTGATGATGTACCCCATACAGTACCTCGATACATACCCCCAGAGTGAGGAGGTGCTTTGGACCTGAATCAGTGTTCTGACTGCTGGGGTTTGGTAGTATGTCGTATGGAGTGTGCCAGGTACTGTTGCACAGTTGTTGGCTGAGCACTGATACCTGGCCATTTACATGTGTATCCACCAATAGACAGACAGATGCTATATATGTGAGATATGTTGTATCACAACAGTCGAGTAGCATGTGTAGTATGTGTGCCAAATTCTGCTGACATATTTTGCTGATATCATGTTATTTCCTTTTTCAGGACCATGGCTCACCAGTGCAATCCAGCGTACTCTGCAGCTGAGGATGAGGAAATACACCAGAGCCTGGTGCGGGATTATGCAATACTCTTTTCCCGCACCAGCCAGAATCAGCAGGAGAGGGCTGCACTGTGGCAAGACCTGGTCCATCGGGTAAATGACATAGGCAAGCATAATAGGACATATGAGCAGGTACGACACCACTGCAGTGATTTAATCAGAAATGTCCGTCAGCGTGCGTCGGATATCCACAGGCAACAGGTTGCCACAGTTGGTGGGGTGGCTACACATCCCGCACTCACCAGACTGGAGGGACTACTCATAAGTGTTGTGGCTCCAGCCCGCCAACAACAACAACAGCAGCAGACCTGCATTATGATGGAGGCTGGAGCCACACAGCACCAAGACTACGAGCGTGCAGGTAATATGCCATATGTATAGTTGACTGTTGTGTACACTGGTAGTTAATGCATGTGTGAGGTGTGACCTTGGTTTGTAGCTGTCATCATAGTATTTAATGTGCAAGTGTGATATTCTCAATATCAGCAGCTGACCTGTGAAAGGCAACTGTTGTACTACTGACCTGTATCATACTCAGTAACAATGGCACAGTTGTGCCCACTGACATTAATTTCCTCACTTCTGCAGGTCCCTCCGGTGTAACAGCAATGCAGCCTCTCCATGCTGGTGAGTGTTTATTAACAATACCTTTAATAGTCTTGATAGTAATAGTAATATTAGGCTCATTTAGTAGTGCTCTGTGTATGCATGCAGGTGTGTCTGTGTCTGTGTGTTGATATCTCGCATACTGAGTAGTGTGCAAGTGTGCAACTGTGTGCAAGTGTGCATGTGTGCATGTGTGCACCTGTGCATGTGTGCATGTGTGCATGTGTGCATGTGTGCACCTGTACATGTGTGCACCTGTGCATGTGTGCATGTGTGCACGTGTGCATCACTGGTAACATTGTGTAGACATTGTAAACTGTGTTTCCTGTTTCCCTCCCACAGGTTCTGGTGCTGCTCTTGTGTCATGCAGCAGGGAACCTGAATCAGGTGCCATGGGTACTGATAATGATGACATCTGTGTAATGGCACAGGAAGGTATGCCAGGGTCCGTCATTGGTCAGCCAATTGACAGTACACAGCTGTCAACCCCATCAATGCGCACAGTCATCCTGCCAATACACCCTTTGTCACCAATGTCCCTAGGTGATGGACAGGATACAGTGGGCATTGACCAGGGTAATGTGGTATCTGTGGCACATGCTTCCCCACACAGCAGCCATGGGCATGGCCCTGAGATGGTACCACACAGACAGATGTCCAGGGGTTCTCATGGGAGCATCCGTGGGTGTACTGCCCCTGTCAGACGTGCCCACAGAGGTCTTACAACCTCAGCCATGTTTCGGGCTGTCATACAGGCACAGTCACGTATGGAGCGGTACACCAGACAGGGTCTGAGGGAGCTGACAACATGTCACACAGCCATAACTGACAGTATGCGTGACATTGCGGCTGCCATCCATAATTTCACCAATGTCATAGACAGACGTTGTGGGGACATATTAGATCGGTTCCATAACTACATGTCCATGAGGCAGGGCAATGGTGGACGGTTGAGGCGTTGACATGGGCGTATGCCAGCAACAGCAGCAGCTGGCAGTCATCGCGGATGACAACAGGGCCGCGGCCACCCCCATAGTGCCAGCAGCAGCCCCAGCAATGCTGGGACTGTGCTGTCATCAGACCGCCCCAGGAGACCACATGCACGTGGCTCTGGACAGGCCTGACAGGGATCTGTGTCCAGTCAACGAACACCTGCTTCTGATGACAGTACCCAGTCTGGATTGGTACCGGTTACGGTCCGTAGCACCCCTGGAAGGCACAGGTACCGTGTCCGTGGCCAGAGACACTGATCTGTATGACCTGGCATGTACAGTCTGTGGCTGTCCACAAACACCGGTGTATATGGCAGCCATGAGGTGGAACTGTGTGCATCCATACACACATGCGAATTGACAACACCTAGGGCTACAGCATACACGCACACACTGCATCAACATTGCCCCACCTTGTACTGCTGTCCCTCACCAACACACATACACATACATGTCAATTGGTGGTATCAGTGGCAGACTCAGGCATACCAAGTTCACACCCTGTGCATATGATGAAACTGTGCCACCTCCTGCAATCTGTAACATCAGTGCAGGTACAGGTTAACATGTTGCTGATGCACAGAGTGACTACATAGACATGTAGTAATAGTATCATGTTGTTAACAGTACTGTGTGCTGATATAATTGTGGGTATATCACAGCATGCCTGATGCAGTAAGGGTATGATTGTCTTATACTGTTGTCTACACTCATGGTAAGTACCATAGTGTATCATCTGCACATGTTGGCATACTGGTGGTAATGATGTCAACAGAAGGCTACATACATAGGTAGCACAGGGGATAAGGTAATGAAAGTATTGATATGCAATGATGGACATGTAAACTGCAAGTGGCATGTTGCCCACACTGGACTCTGCAATGCAGATGTTTGAGGATGTTGATATGTGTGCAATACTACATGACTGGTACAGGACACACAGGAGCACCCTAGCACTGCAAGCTCACATCTCATACCATGCTAGACAGCCCCAACACACAAAACTAACTTTCACAGGAGGGAGAGTCCCCATAAATGTCAGGGATACTGTGGTGGCAGGACAGGTAGCATACATCCTACTAAGTATGGAACCACTGAGTGAAGGCTCAGTGTCTGTTATTTGACATGTGTATTACTGCAGGTATGAGCACCTGGGCTTCCATCCAGTTATTGTACATCCTGATGGTACATGGTCTGTACACTTGTGTGCGCTGAGACGGGACCCTAGCCATCTGACCTGTGTATCTCCATGTACATGTGTATAGTGCCTGCATATTTGCACTGTTACCTACTGGAAGTGATACAGCTTGTTTGTTGTACAATGGACTACATGCAGCCCTACTTACTGTAGCTTTGTTTGCATGCATGTTTGCTTGCAGATACCCTGGAACACTGATCCCACCTGCAATGCAGATTTACAGAGCTTCTGTGGACTCCTAGTGACATCTGCATAGCTTACTATATGTATGTCCATGTCTCACGTGACAGAACATCACTGTTTGTCCTGTTCACATGTACGTTGCCTGTGACACATTGCATATGACTTACCTGGCATTTGACCATGTGAGCAGTCATATATGCCAGTGCTAACTAATCACAGGCACTACACCCTCACATACTCACCTTCTGTACCTTGTTCCCCATTGGCCCTATGTGCTGTTAATCACCATGGCAATCACAATACTATGGTAGCATGTGCAAAGGTCACTTGTCAGTCACCTCTATGGTACAGTTGTGGAATATGTGGGTCATGTGGCAATGTCACAGCTGCCACATGTACACAGTCAACCCTCTCCCCTACATGTGGATGTACAACACATGTATGAGATGCAACCACATAACCAAACTGGGGACTAAGCACTCTGAACCCACTACTGGCATAACCTGTCAGGTGGCATGAAATACTACAGTGACTACAATACCAGTCTGATGTAGACCTACACTGACAGCAGTCCAAACACATGAACACACTGGGCCATTCATGGAGCCTCAGAATAGCATCCTGCCTGAGCAGCAGACACCTCTGCAGCTAGCACACAGGCATACGTTAAGCCGGAACACAGCACGTGCAACACATAGCACACAAATCCTGTGTGCCAAACAGTCACAGCCTGTACGGCTAGACAACACACCTGCTACAGTTGTGTTAGGTACCTTTATTGTCCGGTACAGTGAGGTCCCGCTCACCAGGCTGGACAAGGTGAAGGTCACAGTGATATGCCCGTGGGGCACTATGGTCCACCACATAACACAAGCATACAGGTCAGTCAAAGGCATGGACACATATGACTCAGTCATTGTCCATGCCACAATGGGCTGACCTGTGATGTACCTCCCTGGACTACATGATAGGGAACATAGAAGGGCTCTCTGAGCATGTGGCACAGGCTGGTATGACCCTGACCTTGGTTGGCATCATACCCTCACCAAGTATGCTGAAGTATTACTGAATGCTGATGAATTACTGTAGCTACAACACCCTAGCTAAAAGGTTCCTAGCATGTAGTCACTGCATTGCTATGGAACAACTTGTTATCACTCCCACAACAGGTGAAAACATGCAGCACCTGTTCATCAACAACATGTAGACTATATGTCCCAGACCAGATGTGTATCCCTCGCTGCTAGGATGATACCATATACAACTCACACTGTATATACACATACCATATGCAGCACCTGTACAGAAGACCACAGTCATAATGTTATCCAGTGCAAATACCATGTATTCACATGTGGCAGGCGTCAGACATGGGAACTATTGAAGGTCACAGGTACATATGTGTATTTGGCACACACATACATCATCTGTGTCCATTGCCATTACTGGTTTAATCGATGTCATGCATTATTGTGAACAACAACCCACACACATGGGCATTCTGTGTGACAAAAACACACGTGGCATGTGTGGAATTCAAAGCCATAACTAATTGTGCTATGACAGTAGTGAGAGATGCAGTAGCAGAGCGTGCTATTTGCATTACTGGGAGATTTGCCCTCTTCTGCTGTACTTGTAGGGTGCTGACATCATCTCTGTGTGGAGATTGGAATATGCACCACCTGGTGTGTTGTACTGGTTGCCAAAAGGGTCAGTTCTCTCACACATGTAATTGCACACACCCTACTTCCACCCCCCTCACATACACACTTGTAGGATTCAAACCCCTATCTAACTATGTTATGACATTCAAGACAGACGCATTAGCGGAGCATGCTATTCACATTACTGGGAGGTTTCCCTTCTCCTGCTTTACTTATAGGGTGCTGACATCATCAGTGTTTAGAAAGGGTAATGTGCATCCTGTAGTGTGTTTTCCCAGTTGCCAAAAGGGACATTTCCCACACACAAACCCCCCCTCACCCAAACACACACGCTTGCAAGATTCAAACCCCTACCTATGTTATGACACTTAAGACGGACGCATTAGCGGAGCGCGCTATTCACATTAGTGGGAGGTTTCCCTTCTCCTGCTGTACTTATAGGGTGCTGACATCATCAGTGTTTAGAAAGGGGAATGTGCATCCTGTAGTGTGTTTTCCCAGTTGCCAAAAGGGACATTTAACTCACACAGAATTGCACACACACTAACCCCCCCTCACCCAAATTTGCCATTTGCAGGATTTAAACCCCTACTTAACTATGTTATGACACTCAAGACGGACGCATTAGCGGAGTGCGCTATTCACATTACTGGGAAGTTTTCCTTCTCCTGCTGTACTTATAGGGTGCTGACATCATCAGTGTTTAGAAAGGGGAATGTGCATCATATAGTGTGTTTTCCCAGTTGCCAAAAGGGACATTTCCCTCACACAGAATTGCACACACACTAATCCCCCTCACCCAAACACACACACTTGCCATTTGCAATGGATTTAAACCCCTACCAAACTATGTTATGACACTCAAGACGGACGCATTAGTGGAGCGCGCTATTCACATTACTGGGAGGATTCCCTTCTCCTGCTGTACTTATAGGGTGCTGACATCATCAGTGTTTAGAAAGGGGAATGTGCATCCTGTAGTGTGTTCTCCTAGTTGCCAAAAGGGAAATTTCTCTCACACAAAATTGCACACACACCAACCCCACTCATCTACACACACACTGAGCATTTGCAGGATTCAAACCCCTACCTAACTATATTATGACACTTGAGGGAGACGCATTAGCAGAGTGCACTATCCGAATTAATGGGCACCTGTTCTGCACCTGCAGTATTTATAGGGTGCTGACATCATTATTTCTACAGAGGTATGTACATCTACTACCACCTGTCAGGTGGGGGATAGCATATATATGCATTTGCAGCCACCTACTTCAGGGTCAGATATGCACATCACCACTGGCAGGTTATGTTCTATACCATGCTTCATGACCACAGGACCTGCAACACACAACACAACCAGTTCGTACCATCCCTCCCACATCCAGGACACACACTTTGCTTCCCTGGGAACAGTGCCAATATATGAAGGTGTTCACATACACCATTCCAGTTGTTAATGTCAGGTACAGGTATATTATGTGTGGGAACTACTCAGGCCTCTACAACATTACCCTACAGCCACTACAATTTGTGAGTCCATGTGCTATGGCAGAACCACTCACCACAGCCACAAGGGGGAATACATATTGCACCTGACCATCTGCAACATGGGTACTCATTGTTCCACACCAGAGGTAGACCACCATTGTTGATATCTGACCATACCCACCTTTCCCTGGACATCCATATCCCATCCCCACCCCCAGGCAAGGTTGTTACTGCAAACAAAGTGTATTTATCAAAAGCAGACTTTACACTTGTGAAGTCTGGGGTGGAAGACTTCAAAGGATCCATGCTGGGGGAGTATACAGGCCACTCTGCATAATCCTTGACAATTGCATTCTATGAGCATGTGGAAGGTTTGCATTCATCATGCTATCCCAAATATACCCATGACTCCTCCACAACAGGACACCTGTCAGGTGTACACCAGCCATATATGAGCTGTCCAGCAGACAGAGTGAGCTAATACATTGCAGAGCAGTAGCTCACAGAGGGAGGACATCTCTGAACAGTACTGGCATGACACTTCAATCCCTCATAATCATCACGACAAAGTGTTGACAGTGAAATTGTCCAGACACTGCAGATAAGGCTCCCCTCAGTCTGTTATTGACTTCACTTACTGTTAGAGGTCCTCACCAACCCTCTTCCAGCACACACCAACAACATGGATGTGGCTTAGCAAATTCATCCCCTGGGATCTCCACTGTGTCCCTGCTTGATGGAGGCACAGCACACTAGCCTCACACGGTGCCTTATGTGACCTACTTTACAGTGGCACAGTAGCCTACTGTACTGGGGAGGCAGATGCCAAGCACACTCTGGCTAAGCTGTCATTCCCTAGGGCAAACAGCCTAGTGTTGACCTCTACACCCATATGTTTAATTGTCAGATGCACAATATTTGTTGCTGATAGACTGTTTGCAGGTATTTATTGCCATAGCATTCCCTGTTTCTATGAACAACTTGTGTGTCTGTGGAAGATGTCTGAATATGAGAGGGATCCACTATATCACTTATGTCTCTGTAGTCATTTAACTGTGTGCACTGGGCAGATTGCTGTAATGTGGTTGGTTCCTGGAATAACACGTACAAATACCAGATATGTGTGGCCAACTGCTAAACTGAGATTTGGCCTAAGTGTGTGAGCATGCCCAGTTCAGGCTTTCCATGGCATGTTGCCTGACATATGTCTCATTTATCAAAGTGTGCGAGCATGCCCAGTGTGAGCTTTCCATATCTTGAACTCTGCAGCCCACCACATTTGTGGAAGAGTGTGAACTTCAACAATATCTCACGTTTATGGTTGTGTGTTGTGTGTCATGTTGTGTACTTACTGTCCAACTGCTTTGTGTCTGAACACAACAGGGATTATACTGTGCCTGCAGGGTTTGCATGGGATACTTTGCATACAGTTGTCAACATCCTTTCATACTGACCTAACACTGTAGTACCGTATAGTGTACTGGTTCAGTACTTTCACTGTGGTGGACAGTATCCTGGGCTTTAGTCCTATCACTGCTTTACATTTTCATAGTGAGCACAACAGACTGGTTAGGGGCCAGTTGTGCACATCTGACCATGTTGCATTATGTTCAGATATGAACTACTTAAACCAGGCTTGTCCAACATTGGTAGTGTATTCCACAACATAGGTGTACATTGGCAAACACTAGCGATGTGCCCTAGGCCATTTCTAATGCTAATCGGAGAGTGTGTTTGTCCTTTGACACACATTGTAACTGGAGTTTGCCATGACATATGTCAAGGTTAGTATACTGTGCCTCCGTCTACCCATGACATAACAGTGATACCCAGGGTAAACCTACCATCTCCCATCCACTCATCAAGATTCCTCTTGAGGAGAGTCGATGAGTGACTCTCTGGCTAACCTGTACTGGGAGTTTACTCAAGAGTGGGGGTGGCTTCTGTGTTATGGATCATTCAGTACAGCTTGTCCTATGTATGTCTGTGCTGGGGTCAGGTCTCTCATGTGCATAGCTCACTGCCATTCAGATTGTACAAGGTGCAGCATGTTCATTGATTCCAGCTTGGACATGGCTTTTTACATCAGGCACATCTTGCCTCTGGGTGAGCAGTATGGCAGTGTGTGGAGCTGCAGTTTGTTTAATCAGGCAACACATGGCATCTGTTCAAGCTCTTTGATACTCCTGGTGAGGTACTTTTGGGGACTTTCCAGTTGATGGAGGTGTCTACTGAGGTACATCCCACAGGGGCTATTGTAGTCAATTGTAACGCTGATGAAGGATGACTGCAGAGCCACAATGACCTCCCCTGATCTAGATCTGACAACCTTCATGATTAGGTGGGTATATGGTATGTTTCTGTAACCACTACAGCCACATGCTTGTCCAATGCAGGATATCTATCAACTTGTGTCCCCAGGTCTCTTATTACATGTTAAGTACTTAATGGGATAATACCTATGTGGTAATTGGTGGGCACTTACTGTATATCCACAGGGGTTGACTATACACATATATACCAAACAAGGGAGGTCCCAGGACCAAGCAGTGTGGGATGCCAGTTATATCTGGTTTGTAGTCTGACATGGCTGCAGCATTTCTGACCATGTCAGTTCTGTCCTTGGTCTGGTTTGCAACCCCTCTACTGACATAGGGGTTTATATTTAAGCTGGTGAGCTTATCTATAATGAACACGTGGGGTATTGTATGGAAGCCTCTGCAAGGTCCAGCTATGCTGTAACCACATTCCCCTCATCAATGACCTTAATGACTGTTTCAAATGAGTCAAACATGTTTAAGGGGCAGGATCTGCACTTAAGAAAGCCACACTGGGTAGGGTCCAGTGTCAGTAGGTCCCTAATATCTTTATGTCTGCGGTACATGCTGATCCTTTCCATAGCTTTGCAGACCAAGCTTGTCAGGATTCTGGGGTGGTAGTTTGAAGTATCCATTCAGGCAACACCTTTGTTGAGAAGGACCACTGTTGTTGTACACTGCTCTTTGGGTACATATCCTGTGGTAAGGCTGACATCGAGCAGTAGTGTTATTTGGCATTCCATTCTTCTTGGAGTCCATGTTGGACTCAGCCCAGGACACCATCTCATACCATTGATCCTGTGTGTTTTGCTTTGTAGATGCTGGCTGTTACCTCAGCATCTGCAATGTCAGGGGGCCAGCACTCTGCTGGGATAGATATTTTGCATTTTGGGAGGGGGGGGGTTGCACTGCACCTGTCAGGTTGGATGTTGGCAATATGTGTGTGTGTGTTTGGTATGTTGTTTGTAATATTTGAGTGATTCAGAGCATATCTGTGAAATCCCAACGAGGTTCCTACCATCAGTTAAGAAAGCCTTGTGATTATCCTTAGTGTCCTGTACAATTTGTATCTTCATAGGTTCATAGGTTCATACTAGGCTAACCGCCCTAGGGCATTTATAAGCCTAGCCAGAGTGTGTGTGGCTTTCGCCACCCCTTGCTATGTAAATATTATGGCCATTTATGATTTACTTTACTGTGCCTTTGTCTGGACGTGACACAGTGAAGACCCCCAGTGTACATTTACGATCATCCATCCACTTGGCAAGATTCCTGTTGAAGAGAGTCAGTGAGGGGGCTCTGCCTAACATGGAGTGGGATTCTGTTCCAGGGTGTAGGGAGCCTCTGGGTTATGTATCTGTCCCTCCAGCACATCCTATTTCATTATGTGTTGAGGTTGGCATCTCTCACAGCTCCGATGGATTTGGGTTTTCTGGGGTGGAGCATGTCCATTACTCCTGTGTTGGACATGGCCTTGTACACCAGGCATACAACACCTCTGTGTAGGCAGTATGTGACTGCATTCAGCTGGGGTGTCTACAGCCAGGCAGCATATGACATATATTTGAGACCCTTTATCCTCTTGGTGAGGTACCTTTGAGGTCTTTCTAACTGCTGCAGGTGTCGGGTAAGGTACATCCCAAATGAGGCATTGTACTAGATTATGGGTCTGATAAGAGAACAGTATAGGGGCACAATGACCTCTGTTGATGTAGATGTGAATCCTTTCATGATACGGTGTCCAATATAGACAGTCTTCCTAGCCATGTTGGCAATGTGAGTGTCACATAACAGGTTACTGTCCACTTGTGTCCCTAGGTCCCTGATTACTCCTTCCATACATAATAGATTACCACCTATGTGGTAATTTGTGAGTACCTTGTTTGGTATTTGGTGAGACATTCATACTGTCCAGTGTCCTCAGGACGGCTGGGTGGGGTTCCTGTGTGTGAGAGTGTGCTCTGTAGCATGCTACAGACTGTACAGCAGTTTTGCCTACGGTTAGTTGCACATGGGTGGTCTCCGATGCTTTGTGCATTGTCAGTTACCTGGACGTTTGGGTGTCTGTGCTGAATATGGATACTCCCCCTCCTTTTATGTTTTGGTCCGGGTTTTGGGGCCATAACGCATGATATGAGGTATAACCTGGTAGTGCTGGTGTGCTGTCAGGAGACTTGCTGCAGGTTTCTGTCACTGCATGGACATCAATGTTCTCCATACTGGGGAGGGCCTCGGGAGCATGCATATTGAGGTTTACACTTCTGGCATTGGTCAGCATTACCCTTATGTTTCTTTCCACTTATGTTTTCTAGGGTGGTGGGTTAGTCTTTTCAGCCTTGCCTACGAAAGGCTCTATGGAGGTGGCAAGAGCCTTATCCAATATCCAGATGCCCAGGGTTAACAGGTGCAAGCCATCCATGGAACAGCAGCGTGGCTTGTCAAGCATGACATCCCAAGCAGACAGACATTGGATCCCCTTGGAATGACACCAGTAATTGTGCCACTTGTTAAAGCTGATCATTCTGTGTTTGTACTGTGGCATCATTCTTGGTGAGGGTAGGATGCTGCACACGGTCAGTGTCATACTGGCCTGGACTACATAATCGGAGAGCTCATCTATGTCTCTTTTCATGTAGTCCGGGGAGGTACATCTCAGGTCATTCACGCCAGCATGGACAATGACTGCATCATATTTCTACTTGCTTTGGGGTGAACTGTATACTTCTGTTATGTGGCGTATTGTAGCAGCCTACAGGCAGCTTACTGTACCCTTTTCCTTGTTTAGTCTGGTGAGCCGGACAGCAGTGTGTCTGACTATGGAGTCACCTATTACAACTGTATCAGGCATGTTGTTTCTCCTTCTGGCCTGTGACTGTTTGGCACACCAGCTTTGTGTACTATGTGTTGCATGTGCTATGTTTGGAGGTAGTGGTTGCTTGGGTGTCTGCTTTGGAGGCCTCTGTTGATGTGGTGTGTTTGTAACTAGGGCCTCCGGGAATGTTTTTCTGTGTTTATGTCTTTGGTTTGCAGTTGTGATAGGTCTATGTGAGACTGGGTTTGTGGTGTGTGTGGTTACCTTCTCCTGACTAGTTTTGACAGTACTGAGTTGAGAAAGCTCAGCCTCCGGTTTGGATAAATGGTTGCATCTCTCACATATATTTGTATTTCTTGGGGGGAGGTGAGGGTTGTCTGTGTACTTGGGGCAGGTGTAACATTGCCTCAGGATTCACAGATTCAACTTGTTGTAGCTGGCCTTAGTGGATTGTATGTGTGGACATATTTTATTGCCATACTACTGATCAGTGATTACTTCCCCTTTTATGTTTGCTCTATCATGTAGTAGCTTCCTCATTCTCTTGCATGGTTTGGTAATGGCTGGAGTCCACCATGCCCGATGCCTGCGTGTATGGCATTGTGTCTTGGTTTTATTTGGGATTGCATAATCCAAGCATTCCTGGCAGTGTTCATGGAATGCCTGTATAACAGGTTCTGAGGTGTGGCCCATATTTTGCACCTGCACAGGGCCTTTAATGGATTCCACATCAGTTTGGAGGAGTGCAACTTTTGCTTTACACATGTGTTTCACTGTGGTTTTCTGGCCAGGGACTGTGGTCAGGATGTGTATATCTAGTGTGATTACTCTATGGTCTGGTCTTACCAGTGAGGGATACACTTCTCATCTTGCCATCCAGTATCCATGTTGCTGATTATCACATCCAGTATGCTTACCCCTCTTGTGGGAGTGGTACGATGTTCCTGGGCATTTTGGTTTATGGATTCTAGGAACTTTTTTCCTACAGTGCTGGAGCTAGTATAATGCTCCCAGTCTATGTTTGGGTATTTTCAGTCACCCAATATAACGTGGTTTGGAGGGCTTGATATATTCATGTATTCCAACATAGGCCAAGTGCAGTTCCTGGTGTTAGGACAGTAGTCTGTAGCAGGCTATAAACTGGGAGGCAGTTTTAGCCACTGTTACTTGACCATGGCTAGTCCATGCTGCTTCTTGTTGTGGTACCAACATGGGGGTGTGGTTATCCTTGACAATTATTGCTAGTCACCCTCCTTTTGTAGCTTGTTCCATGTTTTGAGGCTGTACAGCACAGTATGAGGTGTAACCTGGTAGTGTTAGGGTGCTGTTGTGAGCCTTGACCCAGTTTTCTGTTACAGGACAGATATCAACATTCTCCATACTGGGGGAGTTTGGACTGCATGCATCTTGCTGTTTAGACTTCTGGCATTGGGTAGCATTACATCTAGGTTCTTATCCCTTGTGATACCTATGGAGGTGGGTTTGTGTTTTGAGCCTTACCTATTCAAGGCACGCTGTGGGTAACAACAGCCTTTGCCAGTATCCATAAGGCCTGGACTGATAGGTGCACACCACCCCTAGCAGGTGGAGCATCATGTCATGCTCAGCATGTCATCCCAGGCTGGCACACATTGGATCCCCTTTGACTAACTGCAATACTTCAACCAATTATTGCAATTGATCATCTCATCGTCATATTGTGGCATCATGCTTGGTGAGGGTAGGATGTTAGTCAGGGTCATCAAGTTTGCATATACTACATGGTGTTACATTGCTTAACACATGACATTCATGCCTCAGGTGGTGCTGCAGGGCTGCCTCTGTCGGATGCACATACTACACTCCCTGTACATGTTTGAGAGCAGGTTATGTTATTTTAGGCATCCCTGTTATTATATGAGTGAGTCAGAGAGGGGTATCATTTCCAGGGTTCTTACTGAACCAGTGTATGTGCTATGCGTTGCCTCTTTGCCAAGGCCAGGGCATACTGGGCACGCCTCCTTCTGCCTACTGGGGCAGGCTCAGGTTGTTCCTCCTCCAAGTCATGTTCTGCCTGTGATGGCCTTGGCAATGGTGGGGGGCTGTTTGGCCCGGCCCTATGCTGGTCCTGCTGCAGCTGTTTTTGCAAGATCATATTATGTAGCATAGCACATACCATGACAATTTGGGTACATGTAGTTGGTGAGTACTGCAAGGCTCCACCAGATGTGTCCAGACACCAGAACCATGACTTGAGCAGCCCAAATACACGCTCTATTACATTACGTGTTTGTGCGTATGCCTCAGTATGGCGTTCCTGTTCAGGTGTGTGTGTGTTTCTGATGGGTGTCATCAGCCACGGCTCCAGTGCATAACCTGCATCCCCCACTAGGTGTCCATGTGGGATGTCCCCATTGGCAAATGTCTGGTACAGCTGCGTCAAATGCCAGATATGGGAATCATGGTAGCTCCCAGGGCAGCCAGCACACACATTCATTATTATGCCCTGGGCATCACACACGACCTGGCAGTTGATGGAGGGGAAGCCCGTGCAGTTAATGTAGGCCCTACCCCGCTCACCGGCTGGTGCTTTAATGCATATGTGCATGCAGTCTATTGCACCCACTACCTCAGGGTATTCCGCTATTTGCTGGAAGAGACGCATATTGCTGTCCAATACCTCACGGGCATTGGGGAAATATACATGATCACCGACATGTGCTGACATGGCATCCAGGAACTGATGCAGTACCCTGGAGGCTGATGCCTGTGATATCCCCATCATATCACCAGTTGGTCTCTGGAAGGTACCTGTTGCTAGTATTCTTAGGCCAACACATACCTTGGTTTCCACTGGGATGGGTTCCCCTCTGTTGGTTCTGTGTGTGAGGCGTGGCCTGCACAGCTCAACAATTTGCTGCAGGAGGTCTCTGTCCACTCTATAGCGCTCCACTATCTCCAGCTCATGTAACCCGTGGTAGGTCACCCTGGGCCTGTACACTCTTCTCCGTCTCCTCACCGTGGGTTGTCTGGCACCATTTGCATTGTCACCACCCTCAGCAAGTAGCCTATGTCTCCTTATGACAGTTATGGCAGCCCCTAGCATTTCTGCTCTGAGTTCAGCTTTTTCAGTTTTCACTTTTAATAGCTTACTCCTGTCTTGCAGTGTCTCTTGAGAGAAACATCCTGCACTGCTGTTTGCAGAGTTTTAAGTGCTTGGCTGGGCTACTATTCTGCCTGTGTAATTGCCTGCTTCTAATTGTTTTCACCTGCTAGCTCCAGCAGTATTCCCTGCTAGCTTCCTACTAATTCTGTTGCTTCCTGTTTCCTTTCTGTTTCCTCAGGGGGGAGCAACCCGCATACCAGCAGAAACATGCTCACAGTGGCTTACACACACGTACACATGCTTAGACGGTTTAGAATAGTCTTATTCGGGTTAAAACGCGCGCACACCAGCACAAACAGTCTTACAAGTCTGCCAACAGGCTCCCACATGCTCAGTCTGCCTTACATGCGCGCACACTGCCCTACTCGCGCCTCATGGCGCGCACACGTGCGCATGCATGCCCAGCAAGAAACTTTGGTGTAAGCAACAGTGTACACCTTCCATTTCTTGACTTTCCCATGCTTATCTTGTGGCACTCCTCTTTCCATGATATGTGTCTGACATCTGTCATGTAACACTGACCTCCAATGAACTGCATTTCTTTCTGCCATTCCCCCCTGTGATGTCACCTATCTCCTACTCTATTCCTCCCCTTATGTATCTCTTACACTACTCAGAATGTGCTCATTTGCTATGTGACAGTGGAATTCAGTATCCTAACACTCATTTACATCAGATTGCCTACTAATGCTTAGTTACATGTCTTAGACTCAGCTTCCCCCATTAGCAACCACTAAACGGTGGCCATGTTGTTTTTGGTCTGCTGGTCCCTGCATTGTAAGTCCATGTATTGCATAAAACCCACATTTGTGGGTTTATAACCTTCATTTTTATGTTTTATATAGCGCAGCCCGTTTGTGTGGCGCTGCGCTGCGTTTAAACTTATTTATTTCTCATATTTGCATCAGGGTACTTGCCAATGGCCACATATTTGGCCATTGGCATGCTGTCTGACACATATTCACCCTTTATTTGGAGCTGACATGGCTCCATTGTGTTATTTGCAGAAACGTACTCAGTTGTCAACTGAGTACATTTCTGCAGCTAAAACGTATCTTACACAGGCTGCTTTGGGCTTCCTGGATCGCTAATCTACCTCATTTGCATGCCTTTCGGCTGCAAGTGAGGTGATTAGCATATCCACGCCCACTCCGTGTAAGAGACGTTTTAGCTGGTCTCTTACACGGAATTTCGGGCTGTTCCTGGATCGCGAGGGCTGCATGGAGTCTTACACTACTCTTAGACTCCGTGCAAGCTTTCGTGAATCCTGCCCCTTGTTTTAATTATCCATGATTTAACTTAAGATATATGCACTTTACATGCGGAAAGACAAAAATATAAAGTAGACATGTTTCTTGGACGACAGAAGGTTACAGATTAACAGATGTTGTTCTGTTGAATATATTTATTTCCCCCTAGATATCATGTATCTTTATGATGTTTTCTCCAGCAGAATCTTTAAGGATTTGTACTGTGATGTATGCAGCAATTTTAGGTAGCTAATATTTCCTTAAGCTGAATGCAATGTTAGCGTTATTGACCTGTTATTCTACAGATGCTAGACCCTGCTCTGTTGACTTTTAGCTGACAGTGACAGGCCTTACTTTCATGTGCAGTTTAAACAAAGTAAAGCAGTGTATTCTCTGGAGGTCACCTCTCATAACCATAGTTTAAATCTGCCTTTTTAAAGGAATTCACTTCCGTCTGTTAAATGTACATTTATATTACCAGTTGTGGTTTTGCTAGAGATACGAAATATACAAGCACTAGAAATTTACAATCTGTCTTGACTGAGACCCTTTTATCTAGGCAATGAAAAAATGTGCATTTTATTGCAGCTTTTATTCCCTTATTAATTCTTGATATGTTTCAGCTACACCACACTGACAGTTATGTCTCAGGGGTTTCCCACATCTACTTAGAAAAGACTTTTCAAGCTGGTATCCCATTTTATTGAGATCCCAGTACTATAACAGAAATATAAAATTATGTGGGTTTCCCTGACTGAAAATTGAAAAAATGTAGAAAAAATAGAAACATATAGCTGAAGTTTCTAGAAGCCCTGATTTTGTGCAACACACAATTAGAGGCCAGAAGGGCATTTGCCAGAATCTAGTGGGAGATTTAGAAGTGACAAGTGGAATTAAAAGTAAGGAAAGTATTGAGAGACTAATATGCTTGAAAAAGTTATTATAGTAATACACAATTTGAAGAGCATGAGTACACTGTGAGGCAAGGATACAGACAGTAATAACAGCATACACAATTTTACAATATATATTAAATTTAATAGTCCACTGTAATCACTAAATGATAGTACATTGATATACAGCCTAGATACTTTCCTGAGTATCAAACTGAAAGCTTATAATGGCCTGTGGACATTGGTGCATTTACGTTTGTATGGCTGGGATTTCAGTTTTTTTCTGAATAATGGGAGTATATTGATTTCCTTGATCTTTTGATGAGTAGTGTTCCAGGCTGCTAGGATTACATTTGTAAATGCTTGTTCTGCTGTTGAAATGGGGAAAGCAATTCTTTGAAATTATATGCCTTTATCCTTGTCAGGGAATATGTGGTGGCTATTATACAAACTTTAGTCATTAATGGAAACAGTCTTCATTGAGCAGTTTGCAGATAAATGTGTTTAGCAAAAAAAAAAAGAAGTGGTTTTGGCCATTTGTATTAAACTTCTGTATGCACTGTCTTTAGTTGACTAAATGAATAAATTTTAGTATTTTATTTTCAGTGGTTTAGAGAAGTGCATTTTTGAGTGGACAGAAATGTTGTGATTGGTAGGACATACCTGATCCTGGAAATCAGTTGGTTTATGTCTATAGATCTTCTTGCTTCAGAAGTAAGGAGATTGATTATTTTACAATATACTCAAGCTGTGTTAAAACTTTATCAATGTATTTAATATGAGTCGGGAGGGTATGAGTTTGGTCTACGTTTAGTCCCAGATATTTTTGTGAAGTTGAAAAAGGTAGCAAGTTACCAGTGAGGTCATAAATTGGAGCTGTGTGAGAGTTGTTACATTGCTGATATGTACCAAAGAACACAACTGTAGATTTTTGTGAGTTGATAGTTAATTTGTTGCCCGAAAGCCAATTGTCAATAGAGGACAAGTCTTCTGTTGATGTTTATTTAATGTGACTGGGTATTTGTGAGCACAAAGTGTAGAATTTATTTTGGGTATATCCCAGGGAAGGCCACTGATAAAAGGTAAGAACAGCAGTGAGGCAATAATTGAGCTTTAAGGAATACATTTGGCAGAAAAAAAGTTCTGATTGAATTTTGTTGCATTGTACTGCGAAGACTCTTTGTGTGAAATTCAGTTTTGAAACCACTGAATAACCTAATTAGATAATTTGCAGTTAGCTAGTTTTAATACCATTAGATTGTGGACAGTGGTTTCAAAGGTCCTTTGAGATCTAAAAATATTTTTCCAATTAGCATACCAATTATCATATTACAGTGGGTTTGGTTTAATGTTAGTTCACTCTATTTGGGCCATAAACAATGTCACCTGCCTTTTGGAATGTTATACTTTTGCTGATTTTGTCAATAGATTTTTTTTCTAGAATTTTGCCAAAAGAACATATGTTAATTAATCATTAGCCGTTGTTTGTGGATTCAGTGTTTTGTTTTGTCTAAATAAATAATTACTGCATGTATGAAACTATACAGGGTGAGCTTGTTTGTTAATGATAAGTTCTAAATATAAAACAATAGTTGCATAGACATGGCTGCCTATTTTTAGAATATTTAGACTATTTGGGGTTATACTGATTACTAATCATTTCAAACAATTCCTTAATCCATGATTTGTGAATAAAAGCAAAACAAATTAGAAGCAAGTTAGGATTTTACGTGAAGGGATACTGAGACAAATTGTGTGGATATTATTAAACTACTATACAGTTAGTATGCAAGGGTAGCTTATGTCTTTCAGCTTATTTATTACATTATTTATTACAACTTGATTCAGTTTACTAGAAGAAGAATGCTTTGCAAATATTTAAGTATGTTTGATGTATTTTAAAGTTTGTCAGAACTTTTTTGGTTGGTTTATGAGAGACATTTGTAAGTTTCTGAAGTATTCTGTCTTCCCATGTTTGTTATTTTTGGCAGTGCATTTTAAATCTTGGTAGTTAGCACATTTCTGTTGAATGTTTTTGTCCATTCCATCCAATTATTATCCCTGTTTTAGTAGCGATGTAAGTTGTTATGAGAACGTTGGGTTGGCGTTTGCACATTTCTTTTTCTGAAGGAGAATTGCTTATTTTCAACAGGTGAAACCAGATTATAAAAGAAGAATAGGACAGAGGTTAGATTGGTACATGTGTCAGGAAGTTTGACCTGAATTTGTCAGACACAATTTTACTATGCTACTCTGCTCAGTGAAGGTGGCACCATTAACCAGTTTGGCACAGTAATGTTTGTAGGTTCATAGGTTTTTATTAGGCTAACAACCACAAGGGCCTTTTTAAGCCTAGTCATGCATTCCAAATCTCTGACAAGTTCTGGTACCCTCAATAAGTGTAAGCAGGGGCATGGCAGATTAAACATTTACATGACAGTGCCTGGGAGACGAACCATTTACAGGCTGCCTTTCTCCATTAGAGACTAAGGTGCCAAACCAAGGATGAATTTCCTCTTCCCCATCCAATTGTCGAAGTTACACTTGAATTGGGTTAGGGAGGAAATTTGTTTCACATGGATGGGAAGCATTTTCCAGAGACATGGTAGTTTCTGGGATACATACCTGTCTCTCCAGCAGGTCCTATTTATATCACAGGCAAGGTTTAAGTCTTTAGAATGGGCAAGTCTGGTGCTGTTTGCTTTGCAGATATGCAGATGGTCCATCAGAGTGGGATCTGATGATGGTCTGTATGCCAGACATAGATCTCCCCTCAACAGCTTGTAGGATACAGAATACAGGGATAGGGCCTTGAGGTGGTCTGCACAGGACATGTTACTTATGCCTTGTATTTTTTTAGTGAGAAACGTCTGTGGACATTCCAATCGATGGCTATGCCTGGTTATGTACATACCAAAGGGGGAACTGTACTCAGTGATAGGTATGATGAATGCTGAATACAGTAGAACAATGACTTCCTTGAACCTAGATGCCATACCTTTGTTTATAAGTTGAGCAACATAGAATGATTTCCACACTACTGCAGACATGTGATGGTCAAAGGCTACATTACGGTCCACATGTGTCCCTAAGTCCCTGACTACTGGGTCAACTCTTAGGGGTGTGTTGTCAATATGATAGTTGCCAGGGGTGGACGACTTCCCAAAGGATACTACTATGCATTACTTGGCATTTAGTTTTAGTCCATGGCTCTAACACCAGTTGTTTGTCTGTGTCAGCCCTTCCTGGAGAACATTTGTGTCAGTGTAGGATTCAATGACAGCTCCTAATTTACAATAATCTACTAAGTTAGTCAGTCAGAGGCCATTGACATTGACCGTGACTTCAGAAGGTTAAATGTCAAAAAGGAGCAGTCTCAGAACTGATTCTCTGAGGGACTCCACCTTTAATTGGCCTCTTTGTTGAGGTGGTCTCCCCAGTTCTAACTTCCTGGGTCCTGTCTATGAGCCAGTTGTTAATCCACTGGGTGACATAAGGTTTTGTACCTAACCTCTTGAGTTTGCCAACAATGTCCAAGTGGGGTATTGTGTCAAATGCTTTGGCCAGGTCAAGGTAGGCAGTATGAACTATTTTGCCCTCATCCATTGCTTTGATGACCTTCTCA
Source organism: Protopterus annectens (assembly GCF_019279795.1). Lineage (NCBI taxonomy): Eukaryota > Metazoa > Chordata > Ceratodontiformes > Protopteridae > Protopterus > Protopterus annectens. The sequence continues at coordinate 1,587,263,802 of NC_056729.1, forward strand.
AAGAAATCCACCAGGCTGAGCAGGCATGACCTGCCCTTGACAAAACCAAATTGGGTTAGGTTCAGTGTCTGGAGGTTTACTATATAATTATTGATTATTTCCATGATAATCCTTTCCATGGCTTTGCATATGAGACTAGTAAGACTTATGTGTCTGTAGTTTCAAGAGTCTATAAATGGCCCAGTTTTATGCAGAGGGACAACTGTTGCTGTTCTCCATTCATGAGGCATGAAGCCTGCTTGGAGGCTACAGTTAAACATCAATTCCAGATGATCTGATAGGTCATGTTTCATGCTATTTAGAAGGCATCCCAGGCATATGGGCCCATTGATACAGTGTTCTTGGCCTTAGACAGAACATTAAGGACCTGTTCCCTGGTGATAGCAGGGGGAGTTATACGTGATGGTATTTCCTAAGGGAAGGTTTAAGGGCAGAGAGGGGTAAAGTTGGAGCTGAAGTTGTCGACCAATAGGTTAGATATATCTTCTGCCTCAGTATAGGTAGCTCCATCTACAATGAGCTCTGCACACAATTGTGTATTGCCTTTGAGGTTGCTGACATAGCTAAAGAATGCTTTGTGGTTGTCCTTGGCCTGGAAGGCCACATTTACCTCAGATTTGTCTTTGGTAGACTTTATTTGTCCTCTTAGCTGTTCATTTAGTTGGATGAGAGTGCTTTTATCCTGCTCGTGCTGCAACTCCTAATTTTTGCCATGATTTTCATTCTCTTGTTATACAGCCTATTGATTTTGTGATTTCACCAGGGTCGCTTATTTATTGAGTTAGTTCTGTACTTCTTCCAGGTGGGTACATCTGCCTCTATGCAGTTATTAAAATGCCTGTATATGGTTTCTGTGAACATTTCTGCATAAGCAGCAGTGTTGTCAGGGTTTATTGGGGCTTGACATTTTGCCAGGTTTCATGTGCTGCCTTTCAGGTTTCGGACATAGCTGTAGAATACCTTGTGATAGTCATTAGCCTGTGAGGATCTCTTGACCTCATAACTGGCCTTGTTGGACTTAATTAGTCCCCTTAGTTTCCTTTTTAATTTAATTAGAGAGCTTCTATAATTATAGGAGTTGCTCTTCCTGATTTTATTCATGACTTTTTTCCTTTTGTTATATACCCTATTAAGGTTAGATTCCCAGCAATGTGGTTTGTATTTAGAATGTTTTTTGCTTACTTCTAGTAAGTACGGCAGCCTCTATACAACCATTTACATGGTTGTGCAGGGTCCTTGTGAATACTTCTGCATCGGTTGCTGTGAACTCGGGGTTGGGAGGGGCATTGGATTTGGCAAACTATCACTTATCATGGCCATCTCCACAGCCTACATCGTCACTTCTACTAAAACTGAAACCTTGTTCTCCCTCTACTGATAACCTCTGCTCATTCCAGAGCCTATCTTGTCTCTATCCTAATAAATAGATCTATCCAAGAGTCTACTGTCCCCAACATCTGGAAATCTTTCTACACCATTCTAGTTCACAAAGGAGGTAACTCCACTGAGCTCTCTAACTACAGACCCACTGCCATCCTATTTCCTCTATTCAAAACCCTCAAAAAATGTATTCATAATCAACTTTTAACTCACCTTATTAATGAAAATCTTCTGACTCCCAATCAACATGGCTTTAGGCCACACCACAGCACCTCCACTGCCCTCCTATCCTGCACACACACTGTTGCTGAAGCCAGGGACAAAAACCTGCTCATGTCTTACCTCTTTCTCAACATCTCTGAAGCTTTCAATACTGTCTTCCATTCCAAGCTACTAACTAAGCTTACTGACCTTAATCTCTCCCTCTCTACTATTCACTGGTTCTCAAGCTATCTATCAAATAGTCTCCAGTCTGTCAGATGGCAATCTGCTTGCTCCCTTTTCCTTCCTATCCAAACTGGTGTCCCTCAAGGTTCAATCCTTGGCCACCTCCTATTCAACATCTTCACCAATCATCTTTACTCCTCCTGCAACACCTCCTCCCTCATACAGTATGCCGATGACTCTACTCTTATTTCTTGTGCTGACAACATCTCTAAACTTCTTTCTATCACCCAAAACTCCTTCTCATCTGTGGAAAAATGGCTCATAAAGTATCAACTTATACTCAACCCCAAAAAACCAAGCTCCTCCTATTTCTCCCCAAAACTCTCCACCACCTTAAATCCACCTTTACTATTTCTTGGCTAGATAACACTCTCATCAAAGCTGAGCCTCACACTAATTTACTGGGTACAATAATCAATGACCAACTCAAATTCAACATCCATATCCAACACTGTATCAAAAAAACTAACATGAAACTGGGTCTTCTGTACAGGAATAAGAAATTTCTTGCTTCCAACTACAAACCCACCCTTGCTCAAGCCTATCTCCTTCCATGTCTCCTCTACACCTCCCCTATCCTAACTCACGGACAGTCAAATCTTCTCTCCAAACTAGAACAAGCTTACAATAACACAGCCAGATTCGCCAGTAACCAACCTTATACATCCCATCATTGCCTTGCCCTGAAACAGCTTCAATGGCTAGAATTCCCCAGCTCCTACTACTTGCCCAGCTGCAGCTGACACACTCCCTTCTCAACAAATTGCTAGCCTGCCTGTCATGCTGTACCTTCCGGTTTCTTCATAGTGCTGACCAGCACCTTCTAGACATCTATAAACTCAACAAAACTTATGGTAAACTCCTCTGTAAACACTCTGTGTCCCTTGTGTGGAATAGGCTGCTACCTCACATTCATAGCATCACTAGTCCAAGTTGCTTTAAAACTGGAGTCAAGCACTACTTTCTGAACTCAAAAGCCTGTCCTTGCTTAAATTCTCCATAATCTGCATTTTCCATTCTTTTTCTTTTCACTATCTGTCTACATCTAATAATTCAATGACTAATCTGCTCACTAGACAATACTACATTATGCTACTTGGGAAAGATATGTCATTATTGTAAATACTTAAATGTACTAGTTGTATTTTACTTCATTTTGTTCTATTTTTATTAGTTACTCATTTCACCTGATTACTGCATACGTAATTTTTGCTTATGTTGTATTGCTGCACTGTTTTTCTTGGGTTTTGTATATTGCCTACTATGTTATTTTTTTAAGTTTGTATTGCTGGAGCTTTTCTCCTCGGGTCTCCACTGAAAACGGTCCATTGGCTCAGCTGGACTAACCCGGTTAACAAATGTCAAATAAACAAATAGTAAGATGTCGTTTGCTTTGGAAGAGTTCCTAACTGTTACAGTGTTTGCTGAGGTTACCAAGTTGATTTTTATTTTAAAGGATGCAGCTTTGTGGCTGACCTCACCAGTGAGGACATGACACTGGAAGCAGCATTCTGAATACTGGTGAGTACCAGGTCCAGTATGTTTGAACCTCTGGTGGGTATCCGCACTGTCTGGTCAAATGGTATTTGTATTAATAAAGTCCAGGAATCACCTGCGAATATTAGGCAATGTATGTTTCCCAGTCTATACAGGGGTAATTAAAGTCTCCAGTAGGTCTAGATATCAGCTATGGGATTCTACGGACATAGAGGGTGAGTTAATGCTTGCTAGCATATGGTATAGGACTTGACTATGTGTGTAACTTGGTGTATCCTGACTCCAGATAAACAACTATCTATTATATTCTCCTTGTCCAGTCTGTTGAGTGGGACATCAGTGTGTCATACAATGGAATTCACTATGACCAGAGTCCTAGGCAATGTGTTTGCTTGCTTTATAGGCTTTGCTTTTGGAGGTCCACTGGGTATAGGAGTATATGTAGTGTTTGGTGTTACTTTTAGTGAGTGCATTAGAGATTTCTGATGATAGGCATTACTGTTTATAGGCTTAAGAGGTTCATAGGTTCATAGGAGGTTACTAGGCTAATTGCTCTGGGCCTTTACAAGCCTAGCTGTGTAATAACCCAAGTACCCTTATTGACCATAGTGAGATGGTCATTGTTAGCAGAGTGATTCTGTGATCAGCACCGACTGCCCCTGTCAATGAGGGACATAGGTGCCACCCCAGGGGTGAGTTTATGGTCACCCATCCAGTTGTCAAGATTGTGCTTTGAGTGCATTGAGGAGCTCTGCTTCACGTGGAGTGGGAGCTTATTCCAGAGGAGTGGCAATCACTGGGAGATCTATCAGTCTAATCTGCATGTCCTGTTAATGTCACAGGCTAGGTCGAGATCCCTGGATAGAGTTATTTTTTGTCCCATTTGATTTCCAGATGTGCAGCATTCCATTAGGGCAAGGTCTGAGACTGTTCTGTAGGAAAGGCATGTGTCGCCACTCAGCAGCCTGTATGATACAGAGTACAGTGACATGGCTTTCAGTCTTTCCATGTATGACATGTTTTGGAGGCACTGGATTCTCTTGGTTAGAAACCTCTGTGGTTTCTCCAGTTGCTACAGGTGTCTGGTGAGGTACACACAGAAGGGAATATTGTACTCAATCAGCGATCTGATAAGGGTTGAGTACAGTGGAGTTATAACCTCCCTGGTCTTGGATGTGATGCCTTTATTTATGAGATATGAGATGTAGAATGCTTTTCTTACCACTACAGACACATAGTGATTGAAGTTCAGATTGCTACCAACCTGTGTTCCTGAGACTCACACCACTGAGTTTGAGCTTAGAGGGGTGCTATCTATATCATAATTAGCAGGGGTTACTTCTTTGTCAAAGGGGATAATGAGGCATTGTTTTGCCTTACGTTTTAGTCCATGAGTTTGGCACAAATCATTTGTCTGTGTCAGCCATTTCTGTAATATGTTAACATCATTGGGGGACTCTATGGTTGCACCCAGTTTACAGTCATCTGCAAACCTGTAAACCACAGGCATCTACCTTCACCTGGACTTCAGAGAAATAGATTCTGAACAGTAGAGAACCCAGCACAAATCCTTGTGGTACCTCACTTGTAGCTGGTTTACTGGTGGAGGTGGAGTCCCCAACTTTGACAGTGTGCATACTGTGAGTGTGCCAGTTTGCTTCCCATCTAGTAATGTATGAGTTAATCCCCAACTGGGAGAGTTTCACTATGATACTTGAATGGGGGATTCCATCAAAAGCCTTGGCTACATCAAGATAAGTGGTATGTACTGTTTTGCCCTCATCAAGGGCTTTGGTGACTGTCTCAAAGAAGTCCACTAGGTTTAATAAGCAAGATCTACCCTTAACAAAACCAAACTAGGTCAGATCAAGGGTTTGAAGGTTGTCTTTATCCTTGTGGATAAGGTCCATGATGATTCTTTCCATGGCTTTGCAGAGGTCTTTGAGATTTAGGAAATTACTTTTTAGTGCCTCAGCATAGGTTGGTCTATTTGTAAGGTGGACACTATTTGCAGTGGATGTAGTATTTGTGTTGCTGACAACCTTGTTTGTATGTCAGATTTTTGCTTCCAATGAAATTGTGTATGTGCATCTCCCACATACTGTAATTGTTTCTTTAAAGATTAAATGGTTGTCTGTGAACATGAGACAATTCCTACATTGTCTCAGGGTGCCCATATCTACCAAGCTGGCTATGGGGACATTTGGAAGTTGCATATGCATGTTGTCCAGACTGGTATTTCGGTGGGCTACTGTAAGGCATTGGCTGGGTTATGCAGAGGTCTCATTGGGTGGTCTCTCTGCGGTTTGGCACTAGACTAGGTTAAATTGTGCTAAGATTTGGTAGTAATGCTGTTTAATGTGCAAACTAGCTGCTCTAACTATGTATCTGTGAAAAGGTTTTGTTTTGGCTACACTAAGTTACAGACCCTCCTGGGGGTTGGGAGGGTGGCCTAATGGCTAAGGTGTTTGTCTTACAAACACAAGGTGCAGGGTTTGAGTCTCACAAGGGATAATTAGCTAGGCTTAAAATGGCTCGCCAAGGGCAGTTAGCCTAGTACTAATCTATGAATCTATTTCAGTTCTAAGGGAATTTTATAGGTACAATTTAGCTTCTGTGTGTCTGTGCCTCTTCAGAACACTGCTAACCTCTTGTGTAATAACACCAAGAAAGATTGCTTGTGAGTGCAATGCTACAACAAAACAACTTAAACAAACTACCTTGACAAGCCAGTTCCAAGTATTAGGGACATTTTGAATGATTTAAAGGTAAAATCAACAAATAAAGCAAAAATAAATCAGCACTCTAAACAGTTAACTGAAGTACAAAACAATAAAATAAATCTCTTATCTGCCAAGGAATGAGCAAAGTGTGGCAAGGGCACAAAGCAGATGGCAGCTCTGGGAAAATGAGCAGGAGAGCATTTGTAGTATGGGAGGTTTACTCACATGCAATACTGGTTTGATGGGTGAGTACTTAATATTATGGATATATAGAAAACAGTGGTTGAGAAAGTACTTAAACAGGTAAGACAATAGCAATGAGAAAGGGTAGGGACAGACTTTGGATGTCACATTACCATAAATTTAAGAATTTAAATAAAAGCTTTTTTATCCCCTTTGATAAAAAGTTTGTATCTCACACATTTCAGAGTATTGAACAAAAGACACTGGGTGGATGCAGCTCTGTGCTAAATATAGCAGGCTTCCTAGTGAGGGATCCAATCAAATAAAACCAATACTGGAGCTCAAGTCCTGTGGTTTGAATTTTAGAAAGTTGTAGCTCAATATCTCATGGGGGTAGATTCAAAGAACAGGGGAAAACAGTAGCAAGGTAAACAGAAAGGCACTGGAAAAAAACTTTAAACAGATATATACATCCATAAAGAGTACTGAAGCACAAATCCTGGAGCAGAATTTGGAATACTGCCACTACTGAAATTCCACCACAGACTAGGGTACCAGACTATGCAGAAATTTACTGGTAATAAGGCTCAAATCTGGCAATAGATCACAGACCTACCCTTTTACATGTAATTTTGCTTATGAAAATAGAAGTTCAATATATTGTATAAACATGTTAAAATCTTGCAGTAATGCACAATTGTCACACAACTGCAAACAAAGTTTTAAGACTAAGGTTCCAAAACAAACTAAGAAAAGTGCAAGCAGATAACTTTTTTTGGTTATAACATGGACAAAAAGCAGGAAGTCCAACAATTATCATCATATATGTCACTATATGTGCAAATGAAAATATTTAAGTATAATTTAAATAAAAGCTTTTTCTTCCCTTTTGAAGAAAAGCTTGTATTTCACACCTATCAAGGTCTTGAACAAAATATGTGTTTCATTCCATGTGTCTTGCTAAGCCCATTTGTACAAGATAGCTATTACCATCAGTGGAACCATTTTCTCATTAAACACAACTGCATATTTTCTATTGCACTTAATCAACCCTTTATACACAACACTATATCTCATAGTTCCAATAGGCGAAACAAAAATCTCAGTAGATAATATTCCATTGATGGTCAAAATGCATCACTCATAATGCTCCATTTGCCAGGAAAGTCCACTATATTGTCATAAAACTCTTCTACCACAAATCTCCCATATGAACATTAACTAAACCCCATAAAATCAGCACAATTGTAGTAACTGTTTTAATATTACAGCCAAGTGATGTACATTAACCCCCTGAGTTCATATTATCCACCAAAACCAATAATTCCAATAATATTTTTTTTCTCAAAAGTTCACCAATATCTTAGCAATAGGCAGCCTACAGACACTAGACCCAATCCAGTTTCACTTTGTCAAGGGAAGATCGTGCCTGCATAACCTGGCAGACTTCCTTGAGTCAGTCACCAAGACAATGGATGAGGAGAACATGATGCATACCATCTACCTAGCACTGGCTAAGGCATTCAGTACAATAACCAGCTGGAGTATTGCTGACAAAGTCCCCAAGCTAGGCATAAATCTATTTTTAACTCACTGGATTGCCAGCTGCCTCATAGATAGAACCCAGGAAGTCAGGATTGGTGAGACCACCTTCAGTAAGGGACAGGTCACCACTGGGGTATCTCAGAGGCCCATGCTAGGCCTGCTCCTGTTTAGCATCTACTTCTCAGAGGACAAGGCTAATGTCAAGGGCCTTTAACTCACCAAGTTCCCAGATGACTGCAAATTGGGAGCTATCATAGATTTCTCCATGACACTAACATCTTGAAAGAGGGTTTAACACAGGCAAATGACTAGGGCCAAAGCCACAGATTAAAACTCAATGTCAGTAAGTGCATTACAGTGCCTTTTGAGAAAACATCCACCTTGGTTAATTACTTCATCAATAAGACACCCCAAAGGGTTGCCCTGGTAGTTAGGGATCTGGAAGCATACATAGACAGTAGTCTAGCCTTTGTCAAATACGTGGCCAACTTAGTAAGAAAATAATTCTAAGTCACCCAATTTATAAGTAAAGTAATGACATCAAGGTCCAAGGAAGTTATTGTGCCACTTTATTCCACCCTTATCAGGCACATCATTGAGTACAATGCCTCCTTCAGCATCTATCTGCCCAGGCATATGCAATAGTTGGAACACCCACAAAGGTTCTTCACCATGAGAATCCAAGGTACAAACACAATGTCCTGTACAGATTACCTTAAAACCCTATTACTTTACTCAGTCTCCTGCAGATTACTGACAGGTAATCTATGTCTGGCATATAAAGCATCCTCGTATCCAGCCCTGATGGACCTTTTGCACAACCACAAAACAAACAGCACCAGAAACAATAGATCCAAGGAATTAAGTTTTGCTTGCAATATAAATAGAACATTTTAGTGAGGCAGATGTGTGTCTTAAGGGATACCCATGCTCCAGACTAGGCTCCTCATCCATGTGAAGAGAAAACAGCTACTGGGCTTTATCTTTGGTGCCCATAGCAGGAGAACAGTACCTGTATGATTCTGTCCTCTTTCGATGAGACAAAGGATGAGTTCAACAAAATTATTTTCTAGATGGTGTCGGCAGTACAAGTAGCCCTATCTCTTTTAATACTGGATTCAGAATCACACTGTTGATTTTTTTTAATTTAATTTTTAAAATGTTTTATTATTTTTTTTTTCTTTTTTACTGGACAGGCAGGAGACAAGAGAGAAAGAAACTGCTATTTGTGTACTTGATCAGAATGTCACTTCAGACAGCAAACACACCTTAGCCAGGTAAGTTAAAGCAAGTGGATTACTAGTTGCTGGAGACTGGAGAGTGGGTACTGAGCAGGCTGAGTGGGCAGCAGGCCAGCAGGCAGGCCACAATTGGCAGTGACAGTCATACCTCTCAAACTGTAGACATTTAAAATAGGAACAGCCCCTTAAATGAAAATTAAGAACATCCAGCTAAAAATCTGGACATCTAATTAACATAAAATGTATACCACATAGCACATAACTCTTTCAACATCCAGTAGAAATGCGGGGTACTACTCAGAGACACTTGCTTAAAAAGTAACAAAAACAGTGCAAAACCTGAAGATTTTAATCAAGTGTACCACAAAATTTTACAACACAAGACAAGCTCATTTATTTTTGGTACAGAAAAAAAGGAGTCGGGAGATGTATGCCATCTTTCTTTAAATTATTGTTTTCTATGCATTAGCTTCAAAAATCACATGTGATTACAGGGATTCAGAAAACTATGTTAAGGTGTAAATCAAGCCTGAAAATAAGGACATTTTAATTGTAATTATATTTAATTGGCATTTTGCTGTATAATGTTTTTTTTTTTTTTTTTAAGAGAAATTTGCTACTTTGCTTAGGGTTACCACCTGTCCCACTTTGTGAGGGACAGTCCCTCTTTGGGCAGTTGTGTCCTGCGAAATAACTGAAAAAATGGCAGATGTCCTGAGATTTTTGTACGGAAATATTTCCTAAATTTTCTTTCATAGTTTCATAAAACAGTTATTTTTTATCTGAAACACCTAAATGTTATATGAAATAGCATAAGCAACTCAAATGCTACATGAATAAGCTTTTATTTTGGCAAACAGGTGAAGTTCTATCCTTTGTCATGGGTATGTTTTGTCCTGCAAATCTGACATTTCTACAGAAAATGTCCCACTTTGAGCATTTGAAAAGGTGGTAACCCTAGCTTGCTACTGCTGCTAATAATATGTTTTGCAAATTACAATTGCAGCACTAGTCTGGTTAGTATAGTTCTTTATTAGACTAGGAAATCAGGGTCTCTGTCAGGAATTGCAGTTATGGTGGGTACTTAAAAGATATTTTGAATCTGAGATCTGACACATTTCTGAAGTTTGTTTCATAAAATATTTACTGTTTTGCTAAGATTTCCTATTTGCATTCAAATTCAGTCTAAAAACAATAATTTATGTGGCTTATTCTTCTGTGTGTGTGTGTGTGTGTGTGTGTGTGTGTGTGTGTGTGTGTGTGTGTGTGTGTGTGTGTGTGGTTGGTTGGGGGGGGTCTTGAAGTTTATATAAATGTATATTACAGCAACAAGTTGGCCTAATTTCTTCCACTTTTTATCACAGTCAGACATCAGAATTTCACACAATGTGTCTCTCTTTGGTGGTCTAGGTAGGATATGTGGGAAAGGAACACATCATTTGTACAGTGACACAGTGATTAGTGTGTGTGTCTATCTTGTGATAAACCTGTCTTGTTAGGGGCAGTGTCATTATATTTATTTATTTCACATTTGTTTATCAGGAAAGTACAACTAGGATAATATTCCATTTTCAGCAGATGCCATGGAAGTAAAGCCCCACATTGACACAATATGGTTATAGTTAAATAGTAAAGTTATTACAAAACCTAACACATAAGAACAGCATATTAAGTAAAAAAAAAAAGAATTTTACTTCATGCAGTGTAAAGCGACACATACAGAGTGCTAATATTTGGACAGACATAAGCTGTAAAAAGAACATTGTTAGCAGTTAAAGATTTCACAGCTTCAGTTACAATTCATAGAGATGACATTATAAACACTGAGTACACACTACGGAACAGAGATGACACAATAACATAGCCTAGGCAAAATGATATTTGTCTTTGATCTAAGAATTAGACTGACTCTGTTCAGAGAGAAGGAATTAGTAGGAAGTATGCCTGGGGGATTGGAGTGGAGGGGCTAGTTGCTGTGTGTTTGTGTGTGTGTTTGTGTGTGTGTGTGCACGTGTGTGTGTGTGTGTGTGTGTGTGTGTGTGTGTGTGTGTGTGTGTGTGTGTGTGTGTGTGTGTGTGTGTGTGTGCGTGTGTGTGTATGTGTGCCCATTTGTAAAAATAATATTGGCAGGCACATGTATAAATCTCTGGGGTAATGAGAAAAAATATTTATTTATTTAAATAAATAAAACATAAATAAGTATAATAGTAATCATTTTATAACTATAAAATAAGACATAAAATGCATTAGAGAACATCAAGAACCTCAGCACTTCTGGGGACTGTTATTCCTGGCTGTATAAGTGGCTTAGTAGGGTCCTCAGCTGAGGGGTCCCACCTAATCTAAAAATGACACACAATAAACTAACTGTAGCTGCTAGATACATACCCCCTGGAAACAACATCACAGTACTTGAAAAAATCCTCTACTTGCTCACACATAATATACCCAATGAAATCATTATCCTTGGCAACGTCAACATTAATTGGCTATCACTGTCCTCCAACAGTCCAAGCTCATGTATTAATTTGCATGGCTTCTCCCAACTAATCTCCACCCCTACTCATAATAATAAAACAACTAACTCCAGTTCTCTTATTGACTGGATACTAGTTTCCAACCCACAACAATATTACTACACTGAATCACTGTCTGACTCACTAAGTGACCACTTACCAATTAAAGTGCTTAGATTCACCCCTCACCACACCCGACCACATAAATACATAGAATGCCGCAAACTCACCAGCTTCCATCTTGATACCTTTAATAACCTTCTCTGTGCAATAAACTGATCCTTCTTAACTCATCTACCTCTAGATGAGGCTGTAAAAAAATTCAACTCCATATTCCTAAACATTCTAAACACCCTTGCCCCCCTACAAACTGTTAGAGTTAAATCACTTAGTTCCCACTGGCTATCACAAACTACAAGATCCCTAATGCAAAAAATGAGACAAGGCATGGAAAACCTGGTAGAAAACAAAATCCCCTCCTCATCTTCAAATATATAAAGAACTTCGCAACCTTATAAAAAAAACATATCAACAAAGATAAAAAGAACTTTTACAACAAACCTCATACATATCCAATCCAAAGAAATTCCGGAACTCCATCATTCAAATAATACACTCAGGCAACCCCTCATCTCCTAATCCTTGCCCAAATAATACCAAGAAACAGCCTCCATCATTAACACATACTTCATAGACACCATCAGCAAACTGATGGAAACAAATAGCTTTGTCAACCCTCCAGATATTGCTACCTCCACTGCTTCCAAAAACACCTTCTCTCTTATACCAGTATCAACCAACTATATAAGACACCTATTTCTCAAACTGAAACCTTGCTTCGCCTCTGCAAATAACACACCTCCACTCTTACTTAAGGCAGACGCTAACTCAGTAGCCTTTCCTATTTCTCTTCTTATTAACTGCTCTGTAACAGAATCCAAAGTACCCACTACCTGGAAGCTATCCTTTACTTTACCCATTCACAAAGGAGGTAACTCCACTGAACTTTCAAACTTCAGACCAATAGTAATTCTATCCCCTCTCTCCAAAATACTTGAGAAATGTGTGCATAAACAAATGCTGGATCACCTTATACAAGAAAAATGACTAACCTCAACACAACACGGCTTTAGCCCCAACCATAGCAACTAAACAGCCCTCATCTCCTTCACTAATACAATCTCTCCAGCCATAGACAATAACAAACTAGTCTCCTGTTTATTCCTTGTCCTCTCTAAAGCTTTCAACACTGTCTCCCACCCTCTGCTGCTGAACAAATTCTCCAACCTAAATCTTTCTAGCTTAACCATTTCCAGGTTTACTAGTTACCTCACTGAAAGACAGCAATCTGTTAAATGGCTCTATACACTTTCCTCTGCTCTCCCCATCAAGATGGGAGTCCCTCAAGCGTCAATACTTGGTCTGCTATTGTTTAACATCTTTACCAACCTCCTGTATATATCCTGTCCACAATCATCTCTCATACAATATGCAGATGACCCCACAGTCATCACCATAGCTAATAACCTATTAGATCTGAACACACTTGTCCAAATATCTTTCAAAGCTATTGAAAACTGTCTATCCAATAACCAGATAATCTTAACCCCCAAAAAGACCAAACTTTTGCTTTTTCTACCTAAATACCTCAACCACCTTAAACACGCTTTCTCTATCTCATCCCTGAACAAAACTACCATCACAGTAGAATCTCATACTAAGCTTCTGGGAGTCACAATATATGACCAACTCAAATCTAATCTTCATATCATCAATTGCATCAAGAACACTCATCAAAAACTTGGACTGGTCTACAGAAACAAAAAAAATTCCTAACAAATAGACTTTCCATACATGTCAAACAGAGCAGCTCACTGGCCCTCTTCAAGAGAACTCTTGAAGAGTGGATGGGAAATAGAAAATTCACCCCAGGGATCACTCCAGTGGCTCTACTCGACAGAGGCACTAGGAACTAAGATCAGGTGGCACGATGCCAGGGTAATCCTATGGGCTAAGCATGTAAAGGCTCCAGGGCCATTAGCCTAGTACACACCTATGAACCTATAAATGAGGCTAAACTCTTTCTTTCTCATGCCTACCTACTCCATAGTCTCTTCTGTGGCTTACAAATCCTTACAACCTACATACCTCTCCCTTATCAAAACTAGAAACTACCTATAATAAAGTCACCGGGTCTGCAGCTAACCAAATTTTTAAATCTCACCACTGTCTGTCTCTCAACACATTAAACTGGTTAGAATTTCCCCACCAACTACTTCATTCCCAGCTTCAATCATACATTCCATCCTGTATAAGCTCTCCTTTTGTCCTGGTGTCTCCTCATTTGTCTCATTCTACACCCCTTCCAGGGCTCTCAGAAGCTCTGATCAAAATCTATTTCTAAAACCAAAAACTTCAATAGGACACAATCTCTACAGTTACTCCCCCTCCATCTCTTGGAACAAACTTCCCCAGGATATTAGAAGTATAAACCACCCGCAACAAATCAAAATTGCTCTCAAAAACTTTCTAATTAGCACCAGGACAGGACTTGCCACTGTAAATATCTTCTCTGATCTTATCCTCCCTCACTGACCACAGTCTGTCTGGCAAACTGCCTTCATGACAACTTTATCACTCCTGACTGCTAAATCTAAATAATCTGACACTTCTTTTACTGCATATAACACACTAAATTGTAGCTTCTTTCTAAATGCTCTCGGTGTACTTCATTCACTACCTGCATACAACAATTCTCCAAATCTCTACTTCTGATGTGATTAATTTTACTATCTTGTAAATGTCTGAGTCTAACTGTATTAATTACTCATTCAAACTCACCCTGTACTAACCAATGCTTTTCCATAACTTGTGTCTCAAAAGATTGTACATTTTTATTTTGTAATCCATGAATCTATGATTCTAGTTATTGTACTGCTTTAACTTTTTCTTTTATAATTATTATTATTATTACTATAATTATTATGGGCAGGATTCATGAAGGCTTGCACGGAGTGTAAGAGACGTGTAAGACTCCATACAAGACTCACGATCCAGGAACAGCCCGAAACTCCGTTTAAGAGACCAGCTAAAACGTCTCTTACACGGACTGGGCGTGGATATGCTAAATTCCTCACTTGCAGCCGGAAGGCATGCAAATGAGGTAGAGTAGCGATCCACGAAGCAGAAAGCAGCCCGTGTAAGAGCCGTTTTAGCTGCAGAAATGTACTCAGTTGACAACTGAGTATGTTTCTGCAAAAATCACAATGGAGCCGTGTCAGCTCCAAATAAAGGGTGCATATGTGTCAGGCAGCATGCCAATGGCCAAATATGTGGCCACTGGCAAGGTACCCTGATGCAATGCAGCACAGCCCTGTGCAAATGGGTTGCGCTGTATAACACATAAAAATGAAGGTTATAAACCCACCCACAAATGTGGGTTTTATGCAATACATGGATTTACAATACAGGGACCAGCAGACCAAAAACAACATGGCCACCATTTAGTGGTTGCTTAGGGGGGAAGCTGAGTCTAAGAGATGTAACTAAGCATTAGTAGGCAATCTGATGTAAATGAGTGTTAGGATACTGAATTCCACTGTCACATAGCAAATGAGCACATTCTGAGTAGTGTAAGAGATACATAAGAGGGAGGAATAGAGTAAGAGATAGGTGACATCACAGGGGGGAATAGTAGAAAGAAATGCAGTTCATTGGAGGTCAGTGTTACATGACAGATGTCAGACACATATCATGGAAAGAGGAGTGCCACAAGATAAGCATGGGAAAGTCAAGAAATGGAAGGTGTACACTGTTGCCTACACCAAAGTTTATTGCTGGGCGTGCATGCGCACGTGTGCACGCCATGAAGCGCGAGTAGGGCAGTGTGCGCACGTGTAAGGCAGACTGAGCATGTGGGAGCCTGTTAGCAGACTTGTAAGGCTGTTTGTGCTGGTGTGCATGCGTTTTAACCCGAATAAGCAGATTCTGAACCGTGTAAGCATGTGTGCGTGCATGTAAGCCACTGTGAGCGTGTTTCTGCTGGTATGCGCGTTGCTCCCCCCTGAGGAAACAGGAAAAAGGAAGCAACAGAATTAGTAGGAAGCTAGCAGGGAATACTGCTGGAGCTAGCAGGTGAAAACAATTAGAAGCAGGCAATTACACAGGCAGAATAGTAGCTCAGCCAAGCACTTAAAACTCTGCAAACAGCAGTGCAGGATGTTTCTCTCAAGAGACACTGCAAGACAGGAGTAAGCTATTAGAAGTGAAAACTGAAAAAGCTGAACTCAGAGCAGAAATGCTAGGGGCTGCCATAGCTGTCATACGGAGACATAGGCAACTTGCTGAGGGTGGTGACAGTGCAGATGGTGCCAGACAACCCACAGTGAGGAGACGGAGAATAGTGTACAGGCCCAGGGTCACCTACCATGGGTTACATGAGCTGGAGATAGTGGAGTGCTATAGAGTGGACAGAGACCTCCTGCAGCAAATTGTCGAGCTGTGCAGGCCACACCTCACACACAGAACCAACAGAGGGGAACCCATCCCAGTGGAAACCAAGGTATGTGTTGGCCTAAGAATACTAGCAACAGGTACCTTCCAGAGACCAACTGGTGATATGATGGGGATATCACAGGCATCAGCCTCCAGGGTACTGCACCAGTTCCTGGATGCCATGTCAGCACATGTCGGTGATCATGTATATTTCCCCAATGACCGTGAGGTATTGGCCAGCAATATGCGTCTCTTCCAGCAAATAGCGGAATACCCTGAAGTAGTGGGTGCAATAGACTGTACGTACATACGCATCAAAGCACCAGCCGGTGAGCGGGGTAGGGCCTACATTACCCGCAAGGGCTTCCCCTCCATCAACTGCCAGGTCGTGTGTGATGCCCAGGGCATAATAATGAATGTGTGTGCTGGCTGCCCTGGGAGCTACCATGATTCCCATATCTGGCATTTGACGCAGCTGTACCAGACATTTGCCAATGGGGACATCCCACACGGACACCTAGTGGGGGATGCAGGTTATGCACTGGAGCCGTGGCTGATGACACCCATCAGAAACGCACACACACCTGAACAGGAACGCCATAATGAGGCACACGCACAAACACGTAATGTAATAGAGCATGTGTTTGGGCTGCTCAAGTCACGGTTCCAGTGTCTGGACACATCTGGTGGAGAATTGCAGTACTCACCAACTACATGTACCCAAATTGTCATGGTATGTGCTATGCTACATAATATGATCTTGCGAAAATAGCTGCAGCAGGACCAGCATAGGGCCGGGCCAAACAGCCACCCACCATTGCCAAGGCCATCACAGGCAGAGCGTAACTCGGGGGAGGAACAACCTGAGCCTGCCCCAGTAGGCAGAAGGAGGCGTGCCCAGTATGCCCTGGCCTTGGCAAAGAGGCAACGCATAGCACATATACTGGCTCAGTAGGAACCCTGTGAATGATACCCCTCTCTGACTCACTCATATAATAGCATGGATGCCTAAAATGACATAACCTGCTCTCAAACATGTACAGGGAGTGTAATATGTGCATCCGACAGAGGCAGCCCTGCAGCACCACCTGAGGCATGAATGCCATGTGTTAAGTTATGTAACACCATGTAGTATATGCACACTTGAGGACCCTGACTAACATCCTACCCTCACCAAGCATGATGCCACAATATGATGATGGGATGATCAATTGCAATAATTGGCTGAAGTAATGCAGTTAGTCAAAGGGGAGCCAATGTGTGCCAGCCTGGGATGACATGCTGAGCATGACATGATTCTCCACCTGCTAGGGGTGGTGTGCACCTATCAGTCCAGGCCTTATGGATACTGGCAAAGGCTGTTGTTACCCACAGCGTGCCTTGAATAGGTAAGGCTCAAAACACAAACCCACCTCCATAGGTATCACAAGAGATAAGAACCTAGATGTAATGCTACCCAATGCCAGAAGTCTAAACAGCAAGATGCATGCAGTCCAAACTCCCCCAGTATGGAGAATGTTGATATCTGTCCTGTAACAGAAAACTGGGTCAAGGCTCACAACAGCACCCTAACACTACCAGGTTACACCTCATACTGTGCTGTACAGCCTCAAAACATGGAACAAGCTACAAAAGGAGGGTGACTAGCAATAATTGTCAAGGATAACCACACTCCCATGTTGGTACCACAACAAGAAGCAGCATGGACTAGCCATGGTCAAGTAACAGTGGCTAAAACTGCTTCCCAGTTTATAGCCTGCTACAGACTACCGTCCTAACACCAGGATCTGCACTTGGCCTATGTTGGAATACATGAATATATCAAGCCCCCCAAACCACATTATATTGGTTGACTGAAAATACCCAGACATACACTGGGAGCATTATACTAGCTCCAACACTGTAGGAGAAAAATTCCTAGAATCCATAAACCAAAATGCTCAGGAACATCGTACCACTCCCACAAGAGGGGTAAGCATACTGGATGTGATAATAAGCAACATGGGTACTGGATGGCAAGATGAGAAGTGTATCCCTCACTGGTAAGACCAGACCATAGAGTAATCACACTGGATATACACATCCTGACCACAGTCCCTAGCCAGAAAACCACAGTGAAAAACATGTGTAAAGCATAAGTTGCACCCCTCCAAATTGATGTGGAATCCATTAAAGGCCCTGTGCAGGTGAAAAATATGGGCCACACCGCAGAACATGTTATACAGGCATTCCATGAACACAGCCAGGAATGCTTGGATTATGCAATCACAAATAACAACAAGACACAATGCCATACACGCAGGCATCTGGCATGCTGGACTCCAGCCATTACCAAACCATGCAAGAGAATGGGGAAGCTACTACATGATAGTTTAAACATAAAAAGGGAAGTAATCACTGATCAGTAGTATGGCAATAAAATATGTCCACACATACAATCCACTAAGGCCAGCTACAACAAGTAGAATCTGTGAATCCCGAGGCAATGTTACACCTGCCCCAAGTACACAGACAACCCTCAGCTCCCAAGAAATACAAATATATGTGAGAGATGCAACTATTTATCCAAACCGGAGGCTGAGCTCCCTCAACTCAGTACTGTCAAAACTAGTCAGGAGGAGAAGGTAACCCCACACACCACAAACCCAGTCCCACTTAGACCTATCACAACTGCAAACCAAACACATAAACACAGAAAAGCATTCCCAGAGGCCCTAATTACAAACACACCACACCAACAGAGGCCTCCAAAGCAGACCCCCAAGCAACAACAACCTTCAAACATAGCACATGCAACACATAGTACACAAAGCTGGTGTGCCAAACAGTCACAGGCCAGAAGGAGAAACAACATGCCTGATACAGTTGTGATAGCTGACTCTATAGGCAGACACACTGCTGTCCCACTCACCAGACTGAACAAGGGAAAGGGTACAGTAAGCTGTCTGTAGGCTGCTACAATACGCCACATAACACAAGTACGCAGGTCACCCCAAAGCAAGTAGAAATATGATGCAGTCATTGTCCATGCTGGTGTGAATGACCTGAGATGTACCTCCCTGGACTACATGAAAAAAGACATGGATGAGCTCTCTGAGTATGTACTCCAGGCCGGTATGACACTGGCCGTTTACTGCATCCTACCCTCACCAAGAATGATGCCACAGTACAAACACAGAATGATCAGCTTTAACAGGTGGCACAATTACTGATGTCATTCCAAAGAGGATCTAATGTCTGTCTGCTTGGGATGTCAGGCATGACAAGCCATGCTGCTGTTCCAGGGATGGCTTGCACCTGTTACCCCTGGGCGTCTGGATATTGGATAAGGCTTTTGCCACCTCCATAGAGCCGTACGTAGGCAAGGCTGAAAAGACTAACCCACCACCCTAGAAAACATAAGTGGTAAGAAACATAAGGGTAATGCTGACCAATGCCAGATGTGTAAACCGCAATATGCATGCTCCTGAGGCCCTCCCCAGTATGGAGAACATCAATGTTTGTGCAGTGACAGAAACCTGCTGCAAGCCTACTGACAGCACACCAGCACTACCAGGTTATACCTCATATCATGCGTTATGGCCCCAAAACCTGGACCAAAACATAAAAGGAGGGGGAGTATCCATATTCAGCACAGACACCCATACGTCTAGGTAACTGACAATGCACAAAGTATCGGAGACCACCCATGTGCACCTAACGATAGGCAAAACTGCTGTACAGTCTGTAGCATGCTACAGACCACACTCTCACACACAGGAACCCCACCCAGACGTCCTGAAGACACTGGACAGTATGAATGTCCCACCAAATACCAAACAAGGTACTCACAAATTACCACATAGGTGGTAAACCATTATGTATGGAAGGAGTAATCAGGGACCTAGGGATGCAAGTGGACAGTAACCTGTTATGTGACACTCACATTGCCAATGTGGCTAGGAAGACTGTCTATATTGCACACCGTGTCATGAAAGGATTCACATCTACGTCAACAGAGGTCATTGTGCCCCTGTACTGTTCTCTTATCAGACCCATAATCTAGTACAATGCCTCATTTGGGATGTACCTTACCTGACACCTGCAGCAGTTTGAAAGACCTCAAACTAACCTCACCAAGAGGATAAAGGGTCTCAAATATATGTCATATGCTGCCTGGCTGTAGACACCCCAGCTGAATGCAGTCACATACTGCTTACACAGAGGCATTGTATGTCTGTTGTACAAGGCCATGTCCAACACAGGAGTAATGGACATGCTCCACCCCAGAAAAATCAAAGCCATTGGAACTGTGAGAGTGACAGATGTCAACCTCAACACATAATGAAATAGGATGTGCTGGAGGGACAGATACATAACCCAGAGGCTCCCCACACCCTGGAACAGAATCCCACTCCATGTTAGGCAGAGCCCCTCACTGACACTCTTCAACAGGAATATTGCCAAGTGGATGGATGATCATAGATGTACACTGGGGGTCTTCACTGTGTCACGTCCAGACAGAGGCACAGTAAAGTAAATCATAAATGGCCATAATATTCACATAGCAAGGCGAAAGACACACACACTCTGGCTAGGCTTACAAATGCCCTAGGGTGGATAGCCTAGTATGAACCTATGAAGATACAAATTGTACAGGACACTAAGGATAATTTCAAGGCTTACTCAACTGATGGTAGGAACCGTGTTGGGAATTCACAGATATGCTCTGAATCACACAAATATTACAAACAACATACCAAACACACACACATATTGCCAACATACAACCTGACAGGTGCAGTGCAAACCCCCCCCAGAATGCAAAATATCTATCCCAGCAGACTGCTGGCCCCCTGACATTGCAGATGCTGAGGTAACAGCCAGCATCTACAAAGCAAAACACACAGCAGCAATGGTATGAGATGGTGTCATGGGCTGAGTCCAACATGGACTCCAAGAAGAATGGAATGCCAAATCACACTACTGCTCAATGTCAGCCTTACCACAGGATATGTACCCAAAGAGCAGTGTACAACAACAGTGGTCCTTCTCAACAAAGGTGTTGCCTGAATGGATACTACAAACTACCACCCCAGAATCCTGACAAGCTTGGTCTGCACAGCTATGGAAAGGATCAGCAAGTACCGCAGACATAAAGATATTGGGGACCTACTGACACTGGACCCTACCCAGTGTGGCTTTCTTAAGTGCAGATACTGCCCCTAAACATGTTTAGACTCATTTGAAACAGTCATTAAGGTCATTGATAAGGGCAATGTGGTCCACACAGCATAGCTGGACCTTGCAAATGCTTCCATACAATACCCTACGTGTTCATTATAGATATGCTCACCAGCTTAAATATAAACCCCTATGTCAGTAGAGGGGTTGCAAACCAGACCAAGGACAGAACTGACATGGTCAGACATGCTGCAGCCATGTCAGACTACAAACCAGATATAAGTGGCATCCCACAAGGCTTGGTCCTGGGACCTCCCTCGTTTGGTATATATGTCCCATAGGTACAAGCCAACATGGAAGGACTGTGTCTGAACATGTATGCAGAGGACTGCAAACTGCCCACCATATCTGACCCTCCAGCTGACACAAGCATCCCACAAAAGGGCCACATAGAAACAGACAACTGGTGCCATAGCCATGTCAGCAAGCTAATTACAGAAAAGTGTATAGTCAACCCCCGTGGATATACAGTAAGTGCCCACCAATTACCACATAGGTGTTAACCCATTACGTACCTAACATGTAATGAGAGACCTGGGGACACAAGGTGATAGATAACCTGCATTGGACAAACATGTGGCTGTAGTGTTCACAGAAACATACGATATACCCACCTAATCATGAAGGTTGTCAGATCTAGATAGGGGGAGGTCATTGTGGCTCTGCAGTCATCCTTCATCAGCGTTACAATTGACTACAAAAGCCCCTGTGGGATGTACCTCAGCAGACACCTCCATCAACTGTAAAGTCCCCAACAGTACCTCACCAGGAGTATCAAAGAGCTTATACAGATGCCATGTGTTGCCTGATTAAACAAACTGCAGCTCCACACACTGCCATACTGCCCACCCAGAGGCAAGCTGTGCCTGATGTATAAAGCCATGTCCAAGCTGGAATCAATGAACATGCTGCACCTTGTACAATCTGAATGGCAGTGAGCTATGCACATGAGAGACCTGAACCCCAGCACTGACATACATAGGACAAGCTGTACTGCATGATCCATAACACAGAAGCCACCCCCACTCATGAGTAAACTCCCAGTACAGGTTATCCATAGAGTCACTCATCGATTCACCTCAAGAGGAATCATGATGAGTGGATGGGAGATGGTAGGTTTACCCTGGATATCACTGTTATGTCACAGGTAGATGGAGGCACAGTATACTAACCACGACATATGTTATGGCAAACTCCACTTACAATGTGTTTCGAAGGACAAACACACTCTCCGACTAGCATTAGAAATGGCCTAGGGCACATCGCTACTGTTTACCAATATACACCTATGTTGTGGAATACACTACCAATGTTGGACAAGCCTGGTATAAGTAGTTCATATCTGAACATAATGCAACATGGTCAGATGTGCACAACTGGCCCCTAACCAGGCTGCTGTGCTCACTATGGAAATGTAAAGCAGTGATAGGACTAAAGCCCAGTATACTGTCCACGACAGTGAAAGTACTGAACCAGTACACTACACGGTACTACAGTGTTAGGTCAGTATGAAAGGATGTTGACAACTGTATGCAAAGTATCCCATGCAAACCCTGCAGGCACAGTATAATCCCTGTTGTGTTCACACACAAAGCAGTTGGACAGTAACTACACAACATGACACACAACACACAAACATAAACGGGAGATATTGTTGAAGTTCACACACATCCACAAATGTGGAGGGCTGCAGAGTTCAACATATAGAAAGCACACACTGGGCATGCTCGCACACTTTGATAAATGAGACATATGTCAGACAACATGCCATGGGAAGGCTGAACTGGGCATGCTCACACACTTAGGCCAAATCACAGTTTAGCAGTTGGCCACACATATCTGGTATGTGTACGTGTTATTCCAGGAACCAACCACATTACAGCAATCTGCCCAGTGCACACAGTTAAATGACTACAGAGACATACGTGATATAGTGGATCCCTCCCATATGCAAACATCTTCCGCAGATACACACGTTGTTCATACAAACAGGGAATGCTATGGCAATAAAGACCTGCAAACAGTCTATCAGCAACAAATAATGTGCATCTGACAATTAAACATATGGGTGTAGAGGTCAACACTAGGCTGTTTGCCCTAGGGAATGACAGCTTAGCCAGAGTGTGCTTGGCATCTGTCTCCCGAGTAGAGTAGGCAACTGTGCCACTGTAAAGTAGGTCACATAAGGCATCGTGTGAGGCTAGTGTGCTGTGCCTCTGTCAAGCAGGGACACAGTGGAGATCCCAGGGTTTGAATGTGCTAAGCCACATCCATGTTGTTGGTGTGTGCTGGAAGAGGGTTGCTGAGGACCTCTAACAGTAAGTGGGCATCAATAACAGACTGAGGGGAGCCTTATCTGCATTGTCTGGACAATTTCACTGTCAACACTGTGTTGTGATGATTATGTGGGATTGAAGAGTCGTGCCGGTACTGTTCAGAGATGTCGTCCCTCTGTGGGCTACAGCTCTGCAATGTATTAGCTCACTCTGTCTGTTGGACAGCTCATATATGGCTGGTGTACACCTGACAGGTGTCCTGTTGTGGAGCAGTCATGGGTATATTTGGGATAGCATGATCAATGCAAACCTTCCACATGCTCATAGAATGCAATTGTCAAGGATTATGCAGAGTGGCCAGTATACTCCCCCAGCATGGGTCCTTTGAAGTCTTCCACCCCAGTCTTCACAAGTGTAAAGTCTGCTTTTGATAAATACAGTTTGTTTGCAGTGACAACCTTGCCTGGGGGTGGGGATGGGATATGGATGTCCAGGGAAAGGTGGGTATGGTCAGATATCAACAATGGTGGTCTACCTCTGGTGTGGAACAGTGAGTACCCATGTTGCAGATGGTCAGGTGCAATATGTATTCCCCCATGTGGCTGTGGTGAGTGGTTTTGCCATAGCACATGGACTCACAAATTGTAGTGGCTGTAGGGTAATGTTGTAGAGGCCTGAGTAGTTCCCACACACAATATGCCTGTACCTGACGTTAACAACTGGAATGGTGTATGTGAACACCTGCATATCCTGGCACTGTTCCCAGGGAAGCAAAGTGTGTGTCCTGGATGTGGGAGGGTGTTCTGGACTGGTTGTGTTGTGTGTTACAGGTCCTGTGGTCATGAAGCATGGTATAGAACATAACCTGCCAGTGCGATGTGCATATCTGACCCTGAAGTAGGTGGCTGCAAATGCATATATATGCTATCCCCCACCTGACAGGTAGTACTAGATGTACATACCTCTGTAGAAATAATGATGTCAGCACCCTGTAAATACTGCAGGTGCAGAACAGATGCCCAGTAATTTGGATAGCGCGCTCTGCTAATGCGTCTCCCTCAAGTGTCATAATATAGTTAGGTAGGTGTTTGAACCATGCAAATGCTCAGTGTGTGTGTGGGTGAGCGGGGTTGTTGTGTGTGCAAGTCTGTGTGAGGGAAATGTCCCTTTTGGCAACTGGGAAAACACACTACAGGATGCACATTCCCCTTTCTAAACACTGATGATGTCAGCACCCTATAAGTACAGCAGGGGAAGGGAAACTTCTCAGTAATGCGAATAGCATGCTCTGCTAATGCATCTGTCTTGCGTGTCATAACATAGTTAGGTAGGGGTTTGAATCCTGCAAATGCCCAGTGTGTGTGGAGGGGGTTTAGTGTGTGTGCAAGTCTGTATGAAAGAAATGTCCCTTTTGGCAACTAGGAGAACACACTACATGATGAACATTACCCTTTCCAAACACTGATGATGTCAGCACCCTATAAGTACAGCTGGAGAAAGAAAAATTCCCAGTAATTCAAATAGCGCACTCTGCTAATGTGTTTCTCTCAAGTGTCATAACATAGTTAGGTAAGGGTTTAAATCCTACAAATAGCAAGTGTGTGTGTTTGGATGAGGGCCGTTTGTGTGTGTGCAATTCTGTATGAAAGATATGTGCTTTTTGGCAATCAGGAGAACACACTACATTGATGCACATTACCTTTTCCAAACACTGATGATGTCAGCACCCTATAAGTACAGCCGGAGAAGAAGAACCTCCCAGTAATTCAAATAGTGCGCTTCGCTAATGCGTCTCTCTCACGTGTCATAACATAGTTAGGTAGGGGTATGAATCCTGCAAGTGTGTGTGTGTGGCGGGGGTAGTAGGGTGTGTGTAATTGCAAGTGTGAGAGAACAGTTCCTTTTGACAACTACTACAATACACCAGATGCTGCATATTCCCCCAGTAAACACAGGTGATGTCACCACACTATCAGTACAGCCAAACAGGGCTAATCGCCCAGTAATGCCAATAGTGCGCTCCGCTACTGGATCTATTACTACTGTCAGAGCACAGATAGGTATGTTTTGGAAACCCACAACTGCCACGTGTGTTTGTGTCACACAAAATGCCCATGTGTGGGTTGTTGTTCATAACAATGCATGACATTGCTTAAACCAGCAATGGCAATGCACACATGATGTATGTGTGTAACACATACACATATATACCTGTGACCTTCAATAGTTACCATGTCTGACACGTACCTCAAGTGAATAAATGGTATTTGCACTGCATAACATTATGACTGTGTCTTACTGTGCAGGGGCTGCATGCGGTATGTGTATATACAGTGTGAGTTGTATATGGTATCATCCTAACAGCGGGGGATACACATGTGGTCTGGGCCATATAGTCTACATGTAGTCGATGAACAGGTGCTGCATGTTCCCACCTGTTATGGGAGTGGTAACATGTTGTTCCACTGCAATTCAGTGACTACGTGCTGAGAACCTTTCAGCTAGTGTGTTGTAGCTACAGTAATGCTCACACACAATGTTCGGCTGGATGCAGTCCAGCCATATAAAGACATATCTAGAGACCATCATATTCCCAGTGTTGTTAGGGAGGACAGGTGGGTTTCCTGTGTATGGGAGGGTTGTGTGTGCCAGGCTATGAACCAGAAGGCAGTCCAACACACTGTTAGCTGCACATGGATAGGCCCTGATGCTTTGTGCTGTGCCAACAACCTGGAGGTGTGTGTATCTGTGGTGCCTTGAGATACCTCCCCCCTGTTTATGTGTGGTACATGTGTAGGGGACGACAGGCATGGTATGA
Organism: Protopterus annectens; assembly: GCF_019279795.1. NCBI lineage: Eukaryota > Metazoa > Chordata > Ceratodontiformes > Protopteridae > Protopterus > Protopterus annectens. The sequence goes on from NC_056729.1 coordinate 1,587,290,145, forward strand.
GGTAAAACCTGGAAGTGATGGGTTGCACCTGTGAGCCGTGAATCAGGAATCTGTTACTGCACAGATATTGCAGTTTACCATGCTGAGGACAGTGTCCAGTGCATGCATCTTGCGGTGTACACTGCTGGTGCTGTGTAGCATTACTGTTAGTGTCCTATCCCGTGTGATACCCGTGGAGGTGGCTATGTAATCTGTGCCCTGCAGCAAAAGGCACTATGTGTGTATCAAGAGGCTTCGCCAATATACAATGGCCCATGGGTGACACATGCAAGCTGCCCCTCGCAAATCATTGTGGCTTCCCTAGCATGTAAGCACACACTGACAGCCATTGGATACCCTATGAATGACATTGGAGATTGAGCAGAATGTAGACATAGAACACCCTTCCTACATATTGTGGTAGCATACCTGGTGAGGGTATGATGGCAACCAAGGTCAGGCTCATACCAGCCCATGCCACATGCTGAGAGAGCCCTTCTTTGTTCCCTATCATGTAGTCCAGGGAGGTACGTCTCAGGTCATCCATAGTGGCATGGACAATGACTGAGTCATATGTGTTCATGCCTCTGACTGACCTGTATGCATGTGTTATGTGGTGGACCATAGTGCCCCACGGGCATATCACTGTGACCTTCATCATGTACAGCCTGTTGAGCGTGACCCCACTGCACCGGCCAAGAGAGGTACCTGACACATCTGTAGCAGGTGTGTTGTGCAGCCCTACAGGCTGTGAGTGTTTGGCACACGGAATGTGTGTGCCATGTGTGGCATGTGCTCTGTTCCAACTTAACGTATGCCTGTGTGCCAGCTGCGGAGGTATGTGATGCTCAGGCAGGATGCTATTCTGAGGCTCCAAGTATGCCCCAGTGTGTTCAGATTGCTGTCAGTGCAGGTCTATGTCAGACTGGTATTGTAGTCACTGTAGTATGTCATGCCACCTGACAAGGTATGGCAGTACTGGGTTCAGAGTGCTCAGTCCAGCATTGCGTATCACTACTTGCATTACCTTCTCCCCTGTGCTACCTATGTATGTGGCTATCTGTTGACATCCTTACCACCGGTATGCAATAATGTGCAGCTGTTACACTATGGTATATGGTACTTACTGTGGGTATAGATAACAATTCAGGACAGTCATACAGTTACTGCATCAGGCATGCTAGGATATACACACAATCATATCAGCACACTGTACTGTTACCAACATGATACTAGTAATAGACTTCTATGTAGTCACCCTGTGCATCAGCAACATGTTAACCTGTTCCTGCACTGATGTTGGAGATTGCAGGAGGTGGCACAGTTTCATCATATGCACAGGGTGTGAACTAGGTATGCCTGAGTCTGCCACTGATACCACCAATTGACATGTATGTGTGCTGGTGAGGGACAGCAGTACAGGGTGGGGCACTGTTGGTGCAGTGTGTGCGTGTATGTGGGAGCCCTAGGTGTTAACATTTCGCATGTGTGTATGCATGCACACAGTTCCACCTCATGGCTGCCATATACTGGAGTTTGTGGACAGCCACAGACTGCACCTGGCAAGTCATACAGATCAGTGTCTGTGGCCACGGACACGGTACCTTTGCCTGGCAGGGGTGCTACAGACCGTATCCGGTACCAAGCCAGACTGGGTACTGTTATCAGAAGTGGGTGTTCATTGACTGGACACAGGTCCCTGTTGGGACTGTCCAGAGCCACGTGCACGTGGTCTCCTGGGGTGGTCTGATGACAGCACAGACCCAGCATTGCTGGGGCTGCTGCTGGCACTATGGGGGCATCCGCGGGCCTGTTGTTGTCCGCGCCGACTGCCAGCTGCTGCTGTTGCTGGCATACGGCCACATCGACGCTGCAACCATCCACCATTGCCCTGGCTCATGGACATGTAGTTGTGGAACAGCTGTAATATGTCCCCACAACGTCTGTCTATGACATCGGTGAAATTAAGGATAGCATCCGCGATGTCACGCATACTGTCAGTCATGGATGTGCAACATGCTCTCAGCTCCCTCAGACCCTGTCTGGTGTACCTTTCCATACATGACTGTGGCTGCATGACAGCCCGAAACATAGCTGAGGTTGACAGACCTCTTCGGGCATGTGTGCCAGAGGCGGTACGCCCACGGATGCTCCCACGAGAACCCATGGGCAACTGTCTGCGTGGTACCATCTCAGGACCCAGCCCATGGCTACTGTGTGGGGAAGCATGTGCCACAGATACCACATTACCCTGGTCAATGCCCACTGTATCCTGTTCATCACCTAGGGACACTGGTGACATAGGATGTACTGGCAGGATGACTGTGCGCAATGATGGGGTTGACAGCTGTGTACTGTCAATTGGCTGACCAATGATGGACCCTGACACACCTTCCTGTGCTATTACACAGATATCATCATCAGTACCTGTGGCACCAGATTCAGGTTCCCTGCTGCAGGTCACCAAAGCAGCACCAGAACCTATGGGAGGAAGACAGGAAACACAGTTTACAATGTCTACACAATGTTGCCAGTGATGCACACATGCACACATGCACACGTGGACACATGCACACATGCACACATGCACACATGCACATGTGGACACGTGCACACGTGCACACGTGGACACACGCACACATGCACACATGCACACCCCGCAGTATACACACAGAGCACTACTGAGGCACACTATTATTACTAGCACTATCAGGACTATTATAGGTATTGTTAAAACACACTCACCAGCATGGCTGGGCTGCCTTGCTGTAACACCGGAGGGACCTGCAGAAATGAGGGGATTAGTGTCAGTGGGCACAACTGTGCCATTGATACTGCATATGATACAGTTCAGTAGTACAACAGTTGCCTTTCACATGTCAGCTGCTGATATTGGCAATATCACACCTGCACAATTACATACTATGTTGACAGCTACATAGCAAGGACACACCTTACACATGCATAACCTAACAGTGTATAGAACAGTCAAGTGTACATATGGCATATTACCTGCACGCTCCATGTTGTGTTGCTGTGTGGCTCCAGCCTCCATCATAATGCAGGTGTGTTGCTGTTGATGTTCCTGGGCTGGAGCCACAACAATTAGGAGTAGCCCCTCCAGTCTGGTGAGGGTGGGATGTGTGGCCACCCCACCTCCTGTGGCGACCTGTTGCCTGTGGATATCCGACGCAAGCTGACGGACATTTCTGATTAAATCACTGCAGTGATGTCGTACCTGCTCATATGTCCTATTATGCGTGCCAATGTCATTTACCCTACGGACAAGGTCTTGCCACAGTGCAGCCCTCTCCTGCTGATTCTGGCTGGTGCGGGAAAACAGTATGTCATAATCCCGCACCAAGCTCTGGTGTATCTCTTCATATTCTGCAGCAGAGTAGGCAGGATTTCGCTGACACGCCATGTCCCTGAAAGAGAACACAAACAGGATATCAGCAAACTATGTCAGCAAAATATGGCACACATACTATACATGATACTCAACTGTAGTGATATACTACTACTCCCATATGTAGCACGTGTGTGTCTCTTGGTGGATACACATGTACATGGCCAGATATCAGTGCTCAGCCGACACCTGTGCAACAATACCTGCCACATTCCATACAACATAGTACCAAGCCCCATCAGTCAGCACACTGAGACAGGTCCAATGCACCACCTCACTTTGGGGGTTCATAATAAGGTACTGTATGTGGGACGTTATCCACTAGTGTGATCTGGACACAAAATAATCGGCCTGGATATACATATCCCACCACCACCACCAGCACAGAAGACTACTTTGAAATATATGTGAATAGACAGATTTTCACTTGTTAGGACTGAGATGGTATCCATGCAGCCCACTGGGCCAGTGGAAGCCACAACCCACAATGCTGACCCCTTTGCAAATGCTCCCCACGGACATCCCCAAGAATGCATGGAACATGCACACACAATTCTGACCCAGACCCTATGCACAAAGGTTAAGCATCCTGTCTGGTGGACCCCAGCCAAAGACAAATTGTATAACGATAGAAGGAGGCTACTGCAGGACAGAGCAGAATCACATAAAGGGAAGGCATCTGTGGTCGGCACTAGTAATAAGCTAAGTTCCCTCATAACAACATCCAAGGCCAACTCTGAGAGAGAAATGGCCAAGGACACTAAAGATAACCACAAGGCCTTCTTCAGTTTTGTTAGAAACATGGACCAAAAGCCTCAGATATGCTCAGAGTTAGTACACAACTACATAAAATTCACTGAACCCACAGATATTGGCAACATTCTGGCAGATAGGTTCAGTGCAAATATCCCCCCCTCTCCCCCAAAAGAAGAAATACTTATCACAGCTGAATGTAACCTCCCTGTCATCTCAGATGTCCAGGTGAGGGCCGCCCTCAGCAAAGCAGAACACACAGCATCAATGTGACCTGTTGGTATCCCTGGATGTGTGCTACGTGAACTCCAAGAGGAGCTACAACTCCATATAAAACTGATATTTAACCTTAGCCTTACTATGGAATATGTACCTGAACCCTGGCGTACAGCAACAGTGGTCCTACACCACAAAGGAGGCACCTCTACTGACCCTGGGAACTACTGCCCCATAAGCTTAACCAGCCTGGTCTGCAAAGCTATGGAAAGATTCATTATGGAACTCATATACAGCGATATTGGGGACCTACAGACACTTGATCCCACCCAGTTTGGCTTTGTAAAGGTCTGATCCTGCCTTTTGAACCTGGTTGACTTTTTCAAAACAGTCACTACAACCATTGATGAGGGCAAAGCAGTCCATACAGCCTACCTGGACTTGACTAAAGCCTTCAACACAATACTCCACTCAGGCATCATAGACAAGCTCATCAGCTTAAATGTTAATACATATGTCACATGATGGGTTGCAAACTGGTTGAACAACAGAATCCATAAAGTCAACATTGCGGGAGCCATGTCAGACTCAAAGCCAGTCACAAGTGGTATCCCACAGGGATCTGTCCTAGGACCCCTCTTGTTTGGCATTTACTTCTCAGCTGTAAAAGCAAACATGGGCGGGTTGTGGATGACAAAGTTCCCAGATGACTGCAAACTAGTCACCATAGTCGATACACCAGCTGACACACACATCCTACAGACAGGCCTCACTGAAACGGACAACTGGTGCCAGAATCATGGCCTAACACTGAATGGCATGAAATGTATAGTCATCCCCTTTGGGTAAACCAACGTACACACAACTTATCACATAGACATACATATAGATACAGACCAATAACACATATGGAGGGTTCACAGTATGTAGACTATTAAATTGTTACTTTACATTACCTGTGTTTGTCACAGCTGGTTGCTACGTTAGTATAGGTTCCTGCTGCTGCTAGCCCAGCTTGATACTGTCACTGATGAGAGCTTCAACTTAGTTTTTCTTAAGTGTGGTTTTTGTTTGTGTTTTTATTTCCTTTTTTTCTTTCTTTCTCTCTCTCTCTCTCTCTCTCTCTGCCTCCAGATGGTGCAATGAAAGTATTGCATGCGTGGACTGGGAGTACAGGATGCTTTTGTAGGTATCTGCATATGTCCATGTGATGGCCTCTGCACCAATTGTTAGCCAGCATTTGCTGATTGCATGCAGCCAGTTGTGTCTGATTGCAGTTCTCACTGTGATTTCAGGACAGTGCTATAAAAGGGTATGTGAGATAGGCATTGCCCTTTCAGATTGTAAGGGCGGGGACCATGCTGGTATGCTGTGGACACTGTTCTGTGAGTGTAAAGGTTAGTATCTCTCTCATAATTCAGGCTGTGTTGTAGATTAACATTTCTCCATTCATCTCTCCTGTTTCCTGTACTAAGTGTGTATGTACACTGACACCTACAACTATATATATATATATATATATATATATATATATATATATATATATATATATACATATATTTATATATATATAATAACTGACATTATTACCTACTAGCTACCAACTAGCATGGCTGTTTCTGTTCACACACTACTATTATAGAAATCCACTACATTTGACAGTAAATATACATGACATGCTTTGTGTACTACACATCCTATATTCCCTTTACATTCATTCCTACTATTACATGATATATTTATTGTAGCACAATGTTCTTATATAACAGTCATGGCTTAGTGGTAAGTCATACAGACTACTGTTTCCAAGGTCCTGGGTTCGGGACTGACAGTGGGATTTTATTTGCTTTTGAACTAACTACAGGACCTGTCATTCAGAGTGACTAAGGCACTTTTAAGCAGTTGTAACCGGGTTAGCGCGGAGCTCCCGCATGCGCACTTGCGTTCAGCTCCGCACACCGCTACAACCGCTTAAAAGTGCTTACTGCAAGACACCCGCGCTATTTTCTTTGAAAGAAATGAAAATGGGGAGACAGGAAAGTGGTGAAAAAGGGGTCACAAAGAGGGTAAGGCAGTAGGGAAACAAGCTTCGGTTTTGCAGGAGGGATGTAGGTAAGGCCCATAGCTGCCCATTTCTTCATCAGCAACAGCTGTGCATATGTTTGTAATTTGGTGTGATATTTGATACCTTCCACCCCTGAGAGAGGTGTAAGGACAACAATAATACTTGTTGTACAGCCAATTGTAATTGACAGTTTCCATGTCCAGCAGACATGTGTGCGAAATGGGCAGCTATGTATGGGGTGGAATTTTTTTGTGGGTACAGAGTGCCCTTTTCTTTTTTTTTTTTTTTTTCAGGTGAGAGTGGTATGTCAGGTAAAGGAAGTCGGCATAGCTGGGGAGGTAGGTTGGGTAGGTCAACAGACAAGATAAACAAGATGCATACAGGGGCGGTGTATGACACGTGTGGGGGGGGTTACACAATTGACGGGGACGGATGTTTGGATATCCAGAGCCCATGAGCCCACAGATGGCAACAGTGGAACTGATATCCCCACCCATGGGCAGTTGCCACTGTACCTTCACTGCCCAGGATGGGGCTGTGCTGGGGGCTGTGTAGGCCGGGCAACAGGCATGCCCGTAAGTTGTGCCACCTGTGCCTCAAGCTGGCGTAGGGGCCCAAGAACAGATTCCTGGATCTCCCTACACACCACAGTCCGGACACTACGGAGGGTGAGTGGTGGTTCTCCTCTGGCCACACTTGCAGAGGGGGGATGAGCCCCATCCTCTGCAGTGCTTCCACCCACAGGTGGCACAGGGCCACTGGAGGAGGGTCCGGACTGTGCACTACTGCCAGGTGCACTCGCCAGCTGAGGTGGGAGAGGTGGGTCCGCTGGAACCCGCCTTCCCTGTCGTCCTATGTTTTGCATTATGTCATGACAGTTTGGGTTAGTAACATACAATACCATTCGCAATTAGTTGTAACAGCATGCATTAGTATTCCCATTAACCAAACACCCAGATATTCACACCATTGAACAGCGAGCATAACACATGCATAATTTGAACAGCAATACACAGTCCAACAACATGCAGGGTTGATTGATGGCAACAGGCCATTAGGTTTGGATGTATGAACTTGGCAGATGCATCAACGTACATGCAAATATGTATGACCCAATAGGACAAATGTCCAGGGGTGTTAATTGTGATTGCACATACCAATTTTACGTGGAATGGATTATATGTGCTTATAGGGTAGGGTGAAGAAAATGTAATTAACAACTTCAAATACCAATACATATGCTGTACATTTCTAATAGCTGCAGATATATACACACTACAGTTCTACCTACAGTTTCCTATGTGATAATTACTTCAAGTTGGTGATAGGAATGTTACTGCTACATCAATATACATTTTCATTTTTATTCATACACATTCATATCTGACTCTGTTCAGCTACATCATCCTGCTACATTTGCTTTATATAGCTATAGACAACTGTGGATGTTTGGTATTTCAGACAACCATACTATCTGCATATTGCAGACTGAGAGCAACATATCCAGATTTTGGGATACACATTCCAGCTGCAGGAACATTTTGAACACATTTCACAGTTTGGTTCTGCTTGTCACATTCATTTCATTCTGTACTAACTGCAGTATACTTTATTCAGGAGTTATTACTACTTTATTGGTGGATTCATAACTCTTTCTCACACTCTCTCACTTGTTTTAATTTTACAATTCAGGATGGTACTTACTTCTAGGCTTTATTGACATGTTTTACCTGTAGTTATTACAATCCTTTCCAACAGTCTCACTTCTGTCATGTTTCAGTATTTCAACATGGATATATTTCACACATGTGATTTGCTCATCTTCTGCAGTTGTACTTTTCAGCCTGCTGCAGGTTGTGTACTATTATATGACAGGTGGGGCACGTTTATTTCAGACTTTATTTCAGACATTTTCATTTTTCTGTTTGGATTACAGACTGCAACACACTTTTGTAATCAAGCAATACTTGCAAACACTCTTACACTGTTACTTGCACATTTTATTACTTAGTGACTACACTACACCCTTTTGCTAACTGTCATACTTTTATATTTATTTACAGTTACAGGGAGAGGATTACTGACCTCCCTGGTGGTGCAACCGCACCAGCCTATCGCCGTAGGCTCTGTGGTTCGCAGAACGGACACCTGCAGCTGTAAAATAAATAAAGTAATATTGGAATACACATCTCCATAATATCAGCTAGGTTAATTTCTTACATACATAATTAAATGTAACTTACTCAGTAGTGGGGCATTGGGCATTTGCCAGGCCTCCTGGATCCAAAGGTTCAGTTGGTCCTGCTTACGTCTCTTCAGGTCCGCATGGTAGTGATGGACCTGCTCACCAGTCCTTGGAATCCCTGTGGCACTGGTGAGATCATGAGCCAATCGGTCCCACGCCTCAGCCCTATATGCTCCCCACCGGACCTGGCCCTGCATGAGTTGGGCCTCATGATTGTGGACAAGGAGCCAGACCATATATCTGGACTCCTCAACGCCCCACCTCTGTGCTTGGAAGCAACTATCCTCACCTACTCCTGACATTCTGGCTGCAAGTTAGTTCTACAATCGGTTATGCTGTGTATTCCCGCCTATGGGGCTTATATATGCCATTTTTCCCGCACTTATCTGTGATTTGCCATTTTGGAATTGTATCAGCTTCATAAAACCTGCTTTGTCATGCTCCTTTTTCTATTCATTCCTATATATTTGCTATTACTGCATTTCTAAGTACAGCTGTCATGGCTTAGTGATTCAGTACCTTGACTATGGTGCATGGTGTCCCGGGTTCGAACCTGGCTTTTTATATTTTATGACTGTCTAGACAGGCTAGGGGGTGTGTCTGTGTAAAGGCAGTTTTGTTACAGCTTGCTCAACGTTGCCTGTTGGTTAGCTTGTTGGCATGGTGCGCAGCTCCGTGCAAACGGGTTATGCTGATTTACACTTCATTTGGCTGTCAGCACACATATTATGCTCAGCTCAGCTACGGGCACACAGTTTCAGCGTGTTAAACCACTGCTCACCTATTGGCACTCATTTTGCACCTGTTGAACCACTGCTCACCTATGGGCACTCATTTTGCACCTGTTAAACCACTGCTCACCTTCAGGCACTCATTTTACATCTGTTAAACCACTGCTCACCTACGGGCAGATGCACTCACCTTGTTAAACTGTAGCTCAGCTATAGGCACATCTGGCATTTTTTATTATTTTGTTATCTCACATTTCTTCAAGATGAATGGCCTATTTCATTACATTTTACATAAAATATAATTTTATTTGTGTACATATATATCAGGGACTTGTTTTGTGCTTATTTCACTAAAAATAAAAATTGATGTTGTGGGGGCTCGAACCATGACTGCCTGCTCTACAGCCAACGTCTCTACCACTACGCTATTGCTTTTTGGCTTACTTTGCATAGTTAGTTCTTATATGCTTTTCCACTTACTGCTAACTGTGGCTGAGCTACGGGCACGCCTGCGCAAACGAGCGCACTCACGGGCAAACATCTTTACAATTAAAAAAATATATAACATGCTCATTTATATAATTTTATGTTCATAGTCTGTGGGGGCATGTGTTGTGTTGTGTTTATTCACATTTCCATGTACTCTGTCATGGGCGTTTACTTTGGGCACTTTTACTCTTCAGGGGGCGTGTCCGCTTGCAGGGCTCGGCCTACGGACACGCCCCCCTACTGTCTTCCACGGTCCGTGTAAGCCTTAGTTATGATTCAGCATGCCCTCATGCATATGCATGACATGCTGACGTCACACCGTTTAACTGCAGCCTCCGTGTAAACCTTGTAACTCTTACACGGAGGCTTCGTGAATCCTGCCCTATCCTTTTTGTGTATAATTGTGGAGCTTTTCTCCCCGTGCCTCTACTGAAAAAGGGCAGCAGCTCAGTCGGACTATCCCAGTCAATAAATGTCAAATAAATAAATAAACTTAAAAAGTTGCTAGAATAAAATGCCTTGCATTACCACACATTTTTGAAGGATATTAAGTCAGAAGCTCAAATGCATGTCATTATTTACTAAATTCATTGCTCACTGATTTACTACAAAAATCCTGAAAACCACAAATTTTGTGAGGAACAGGCCAAAAATATGAGGCAAAAATCTGGAGAAAATAGGTACGACCCATATGTGCAGTTGATAGCAATAAGTTGAAATATGTTATTGTGCTCTATTCGTTCTTTCACTTTCAGCTTAGTTTGATTTTACATGAGTATACAGAAGGTGTCTGTCTTATGGTGTTAGGGCCAAGGAGGCATGCTGTGTAGATGTATGACAGCAGCAATTCAAAATGTGGTCATTAGTCCTTCCACTTTCATCCCAATTTAACACCATATGGGCACACTGAAAATCACTAACTTTTTTTGGGGAGGTTGGGAGGAAGGCAGTTATCCCAGATATGATTTATGTGCCCTCACAAGCATTTTATTTAAAGTTTATGGGCAATTACTATCAGTTTTCATTTTAGTAATTACTGTATCATCAGCCTTGGACATAACCTATTTTTCTGTGAAAGGAGAAATATGTTTTTGTTGCAAAGGTGTAGGAAAAAGACGTCAGGACAAAGTGTGAGAAAACAGAACAAAATTACTCTTGATAGCATGAGGAGTCAAGGCTGGGATGAAAACAGTGGAGTACTGGGGTGTGAGCCAGGGTTATATCAGAGATGGTAAGGTGTGCCATAGAATACTTTACCTTGGGTTCCCTATCATGTAAGGCTGCCCATGCAGTCACTGTATATGGCATTTAAAAATTGGTACTTCTGGGTGTGGCTTGCTAAAAGTGGTGTGTCTACCGTAAGGCAAGTGGTATGTTTTCCTTATGCAGGGGATGTACCTTATTTGTCAGGAAATAAAAGGATGCAAAGTTGTCAACCCAAGATGAGTGCTGTAATTCAACTTGCAAAACATATTATTCTAGCAGTAGCTAGTAGAGTAGTATAGTATGTATTCATTTGAGGTAAAAAAATTGCAGTACTGCTTCGCCTGTTGTTTAAAGTGTTTAAATTTGCATGTTTTGCAGTTTGCACTACTAGTATGTATTTTTTTGAATTTGAAGGATATGAATTTGTAGTATCAAGTATGAAACTCAAATGTCTGTCATTATAAGTGACTTTAAGTATGGGGGATCAACTCAGAGAAAAGTTTATAGCACTGCTGTTATAATTTATAAACTTAGAAAGTTGCTAGAACAAACAGTGTGTTTTGCAATACGTATCTTCTAAAGGATATGCAGTCTGAAATGCAAATAAATGTCTGCCATTATTTAGGTTCAAGTTGGGGGGGGGGTCACAGCAGGGACAAAGTGTAAAACATGGCTTGATGTTATTATAACTATAGAAAGTTTCTAGAATAATATGTTTTGCTTGCACTGCTGTGCACTGTTTGAAGGATGAAGTCTGAAACCCAAATATTTCTGTCATTGTTTGATTGACAGCTTGAAGTTGTGTTGGTGGGGGGGGTCAAGGACAAACTTTAAAATATTGTTGTTTATTATAAACCTACTAGAGAGTTTCTGGAATAATGTCTTTTGCATGAACATACATTCTCTGAAGCAAGAATATGAAGTCTAAAATTCAAATATCTGTCATTTAGTGACTTCCAAGTTGGAGAGGAATCATATCAGGGCAAAGTTTAAAATATTTCAGTTCTGTTATATACATGTAAAGTTGATAGAATATTATGTTTTGTATTACTATGTATTTTGTGAAGGATGAAATCTGATGTCTGCAACTCAAATGTCTATCATTATTTAGTGGCAACTTGAAGTTGGAGGTGGGGATCAGATCAGGATCAGAGGCAACATTTAAACTATTGCAGTTATAAACATTGAAAACTGGTGGAATAATGTGTTTTACACTAATAGTCATTCTCTGAAGTCAGGATATGAAGCCTGAAACTAAAACGTCTTTCATTTAGTGACTTCCAAGTTGGGAAGGATCAAATCAGAGACAAAATTTAAAATATTGCAATGTTGTTGTACAGTGGCAGCTAATGAAGTCAAAGCAAGTGGGGTCTAACAGGAATGCCATCAATGACCATCACATGTGATCAAACAGATGGTGTCAGTCACTTTCTTCCACACACTACCTCAGTACCCAGTCATTACAGCCACTTTATGGACTATAAGTACTTCAGATGTCTGATTACAATCAATTAGGCCAGCCTTAGGCAAAACGCAGCACTAGACAAAGCCTTCATGCCCCCATTGCACACTGGCTCCCCCTTGTACATCACCAGTGCCCCTTCCTTTCCCTCCATCCTGGCCACATACAATATAGAAAGATTAATTCTTTCTTGTTTTTCACACTTTGTCTTAACTTTGTAGTTTTTTCCAAAATACTTTTGACACTTCCAAACTGGCCAAGACTTTGCTCTAATAAGTCTGGGAGAAGTTAACTGAATTATGCTGGGGGTCTGGGGCTGCTAGGTCTTCAAACATCATAAAGTTCTAATTTCTTTGAGGTGCCATCTTAGAAAATGTTTAAATGTATTTATTTTTAACAACCTATTGATTTATTGATGGCTTGAAAAAATCATGAGTAAGTAAAGAAATTCCGCTTTGAAGGAAAAAGGAGCTGGTCTGAAGTTTAATGTTCAAAGCAAACAAAATAGTAGTTTCCAATAAATCAAAATGAGAAATGCTTGTAAAAGATATATAAGTCCTATGTGGAAAAGTGTCTGCCTGTCTACCCCTCCAAAACAAGAAAGTTACATTTTGTGTATTCCTCTAATATATGATTGTGATGAAAATAAAAGACAGTTGGCCACAGCCATATATCTTACAGCTGAGAGTCTACAGAAGAGAAACCAGAGCATCACTCATGAAGATGGGAAGTACATGAACAGAACCAAGCCATGTGAGCTGGCAATGTTATTCATTGAGTCATACCTCTCAACTGTCCCCAGTTTTCAAAGATGTCCTTGATTTGGCTCAAAATTTAGCTCTATCCCTCCTGAACCCTCCTAAAACTGTCAATTTTTGAAAGAAAATTAAGTGGATTACATTTAAAAATAACGGTAATAATTAGAGCTATAGTTTTCTTTTACTTCAGAAAATGCATGTTTATTCAGATTATTTTATTCTATCAATCAGTATCTCAAGTTAAATGGTACTAATATTTTAAAAAAGCTTCCCTGATTGTCCGCAATTGTTTCCGTATTTGTCCCTGACTCTGGAGACAAGCAGTTGAGAGCCATGCCTTAAGCCACTGTATCACTGATCAGTTGCTTTCACCCACATCCTGCCCAGACTAGCACAGTCACTGAGAGTGTAAAATGTTGATTTTTGTGATGAAAAGTTATAAAAAATATGTCCAGCTTGCTACCTTTAAGAAACAATGCAATCCCTCCCCCATACACATTTCTTTTCAACACAGACAACCACTAAAACCGTCCATTACAGTAACTTGTGCACACCTCAGACTTCTGACTGTGTTAAAAAACAGCAACAATAAAGTATTCCAGCTGACTTCACATAAATGAACACTAGTTCTGCAAAGTCAGAATAAAGACTGCTTAAATTGACAAGTGACAGCAGGGTTAGTCACAACAACCTCATACCAGACAATTAAAGCCAAATGCATTGACTGTATACACCTTAGACATTAATAACAATTAGCCACAATAATTTATTTTACCTCACCTACACGCATGTGCACTCAGACACACATACACACACACACACACACACACACACACACACACACACACACACACACACACACACACGGATACACAAAAGAATGCAAATTACTGCTACTCAGGTGATTTTGACTATATTCCTCAAAAGTATGTGATCAAATGAATCAATTAATGCATAAATAACTATGACATAGGAATCTATCTTCTCAGCTCACTGATGTCAGAACACATTGTTCAAACCACTGCTACCCCCACTCCCACACACTCTTCTAAATCTCTCAGTTCAAGAATTAAGGAGAAAGCTATAAAATAATGGGGGGGGGGGGCAGAGGGCCAAACTCAGGGACAGACGTAAACTTAGAAAGCTTATAGAATAACAGCTTTTGTGTCACTTTGCTTTTCTGAAAGCTACTAAGTCAGAAATTTAAATGTCTGTCATTAAATAGTGATTGCAGTCTTCAATTATTTGCCAAAGAAACCAAAAGCATGACAAGGAATGGACCAAAATATGAAGCAAAATCATATAAATTCCATAAAGTCAAAAGTAGTTGGGAGTATCAGTGCCCCCTACAAATACATAAATTATACATAGATACACATACACACACGCTTGTGCGTGCACGCGCACGCGCACACACACACACACACACACACACACACACACACACACACACACACACACACACACACACACAGCTGAGAAGTTGGTGTTGCAGGCGATCAGATCAGGAACAAAGTTTAAAATATTGCTGCTATAAATATAGAAACTTGCTAGGATAATGCGTTTTGCACAATTATTTTTGGGTAATCCGCGGTGGTGCAGCAGTAGCGTTGTTGCCTCACAGCAAGAGGTTCTCCCATTCGATTCTCAGCTAGTGTGCGGGGAGTGCCTTCTGTGTGGAGTCTGCATGTCCTCCCCACGGGTCGAGTGGTGTTCCGAAAGACATGCGTGAACGGGCGCGCCTTCGTTGAAGGTTGGGCGTCGAGCTGGCAACTCAGCACCGTGAAAATCTACTGCCAATCATTAGCGGACCGGAGTTTCACTGTGGCAATCCCTAACCGGGAAAAGACAACAACAACATGTATTCTTTTTGGACTTGCTCTTTGTTTCTCTTATGTTTTTGTCAAATGTTGTCAGTCCCCTAACACCTGTTCAATTGCTGTTGTTTTTTTTTTCACTTTTCAGGGTGGGGGCAGCAAACGAGGGACTTACCTGGGCTGGAAATGACCTAGCTACTCCACTGCATCTTAGAATTTTATTATCTGCCTTTTATAAGATTTCTAGGTTCTGGCAGGATTATAAAACAATGACAGTAACTGAATATTCAAGTCTAGGTATCAAGACATTTATGGCAATGGCTTATTTGGCCCACTTGGTTAAAAAATAAAATTTATAAGAAACTTTGAGTTAGGTAAGCACTTTCTTTGACTGTCCCTTAACATGGGAAAGGAATGTTATGGGGCGAATCAGTGGTTATCCCAAGGTATTTCTGTTGGAGAACAACCATGTAGGGGTACCCTTGTGGGTCAGTTATATAGATTGAGTTTGACAATGTTAATCATTTGTTGGCTCCAAAACCATGTCTGCTGATTTAATTATATTAAGATAGCATATTAGATTGCAACCAGGTCCATGTGTCTTTTTTTTTTTTTTTTTGTAATTTTGCATTGTGATATGCAGTTCCTGGGAGCAGGTACTTGCTGTTCTAAAGATGACGTCACTTTGTTAGAGTAAACAGTCAAAGTTAAAAAGGTCCAATGGGAGATCATTAACAAGGAAAATAAGGGTGAG
The DNA here is from genome assembly GCF_019279795.1 of Protopterus annectens. Lineage (NCBI taxonomy): Eukaryota > Metazoa > Chordata > Ceratodontiformes > Protopteridae > Protopterus > Protopterus annectens. The sequence goes on from NC_056729.1 coordinate 1,587,306,029, forward strand.
CCTTGCACTGATTCTTGTGGAATGCAAGTATGAGTGATTGATGTGGTTGTTTGCTTTTTGTTAGAAATGATGGTAAACATTCCATAATTTAGATAATTATTGAATTATGTGTATGCCTCATCAGAAAATCTGTAGTTTTATTTTTGTATGAAAAATGTCATGGTCCACACACTCAAAGGCCTTTTTCAACTCTAAGAAATAGCTCTTATAAGTTTACCATTTACATAATTTGTACATATTTCAGAAAAAAATGTGAGTTCAAGTGTTATACTTGAGACTGAATTCATGACATCTGTCACATAGACTGTCATACTGAATAAGGTATTACAGTATTGGGTCATAAATAAGCTTTTCTTGTAGTTTTGCAATTGGGTTTAGGTTTTCCATGGAATAGAAGTCCTCATCTGTTCTTGGGGAGGTCACCTTAGAAAGAGGGAAAGTGATAGCAAGTCTGAACCATCTGGAGATGATCTTGGTGGTCAGAGATAAGTTAAAAACGTTTGCAAGTGGGGCAGACAGTTAATGTCTTAGAAGGTTTTGAAAGAAGGTGTTACTTATGTGAAGGCTACTATTTTAATTATTGGATAGCTTATCAAGGTATCTTCTTTGTTTTTTATTTTATTTGTATATTTTGTGACTAGTGTTAAAGTTTATTTGTTTTTATTTACATTTTGTTGACTGGGTTAGTCCCATTAGGCCAATGTCTTCTTTTCAAGGGAGACCTGATGTGGTATTTATATTGACTAGGAGAAATTTGGCCAAGGCACCATGGGTACTTCCCCTACTCTTTTTGATAAGCGTTGGGAGAACTTTTACATCTATCTGAACTACCACCGACTGGGCCAGATGGGGCCATGGTTTAATGTCTCATCCAAAGGACAAATAGCATATGATTGAGGATAGTTGAGAATGGCATATAATAGTTTGTTGGGGTAGAAAGGATAATTTGGTTAAAGGCATTTTGGTGGGACTGTGGTGGGCTACAAATGTTATACTAAATAGCATTCAGATTCAGTAGCTCTTATAGTAAAATTTTCAAATTCCAAGTGTTTTGGAATATTTTATGATTGGGTCATTCCGGAACTGCTTTGGTTTATATAACAGGATTCAGATTTGGTAATCTTTGTATTGTTCCTATAGATAGGTATTTCTATCAAGTTTTTCTCGGTCATTTGGAGTTCTTTTTTTACAGTCCTTCCAGGCTTTATCTCTCATTTGTATTTGCTGACCTAGCTAAGAAGTTAAGGAAAAGTCTAATATATTCTAATGCTCACTATTTACTCCTCCAGAAGTCCTGTAGTTGAATACTTGAGAATGGGCAACAGCACAAGGGTAAAAGCAGTAGAGTTTCTAGTGTGTGCTATATTCTTAAAATATGCAATAATACTTTTTTAATTTCTCCAAGTCTTTTGGGTTTCTAAAACTATGATGGGAATGGACCCTATTCCTAAGTCAAAGTATGATTAAAGTTCATGAAATTAGTATTGTTTCAGTCTTTGATGTCAGCCAGAAGTGCTCTTCGCAGCACCTGCAATGTACCCAGTAATGACTCCTTCTGCAATTCCTATGGAGTTACATGTATTGGTAACATATCTAAATAAAATTGTAGATTTTTTTTTATAAGACCCGTTGCTCCTGCTACTATTGGAACTATCTGGGTATCTTTCTTCCACATTGCTGTTATTTCTGCCTGCAAATCCTGATATTTTATGACTTTGTGTCTCTCTCTGTATGCAAGACACTGTAGTCACTGGGTCTGATGATTTCAATGATCAATGCTACTTTTGTCTTCTTTTCATGGATCACTATATCTGGTTTTCCTAGCATCTATCTTTTGAACAGCTGGTAATGGGTGATCCCATGTGATGTTCATAGGTTCATAGGTTGGTACTAGGCTATCAGCCCTAGGGCCTATACAAGCCTAGCCATAACAATTCCCTGCCTATTTCTTCCCACAGTATTTACTTCCCTGGACCCCTATCTAGCAGGACAACTGACGTGATCCCCGGGGTGAATTTCCTATCTCCCATCCAATCATCAAGGTTCCTTTTGAAGAGGGCCAAAGAGGCGCTCTACTTGATATGTATGGGCAGTCTATTCTAGAGTCTGGGGAGTCTCTGGGTAAGGAACCTATCCCTCCAGCATGTTTTGTTCATTGTGATGACAAAGTTTAGATTTATTTTACATTTTATTTTACATTTGTTAACCGGGCTAGTCTGACTGGATATATTTCCATTTTCAGCAGAGGCCCGGGGAGAAAAGCTCCACATAGACATAGTAACTATTACATATGATACAATAAAGAGCAGTATAAAAATTATACTGTATCAGGAAAATATTATACAAAAAATCAAACTTACTATAGACAGGATAAACAGTTATACAATAGTGTACTCATCGTTCTTGGAAGCAGAAAACAGACATAACTTATTTAGCAAAATCAAACATCAAGAGAAATAGATAAGGGTATTTAAAGACAACTATGTAAATAGATTAGAATAGATTAGATTGGATTAGATATTTCTTGAAACCTACAGTAAACTGAGAAATATAATCAGGAAGGAGAAGGAAAGAGGAGGGGTAAGTAATAGAATAGTGAGGAAGTAAAAACAGAGGGTGGGAGAGATCACAGAGATGAAGGGGTAGAGGGAGTAGTCGAATACATAGGTTCAGTCTGGGTTGAGGCAGGGGCATAGCCAGTGTTTTGTAAGGTAGAGTCTAAGTTTTTGTTTGAAAAGGACAGGAGATACAATAGAAGTCAGTTCAGTGGGCAATAGGTTCCAGTGTTTACCAATAGAGTTAGAGAACAGGGAGTCACCTGCAAGGTTATTGGATTTGGTAGCAGTAACTAGGAGTTTGTTAGAGGAGCGAAGTGAGTTCAGGTTAGAATAAGGGGTGAGGAGGTTAGAAAAGGAAGGAGTGTTGTTTGGCAGATAAAAAGATCTGTGGATTATGGGAAGTTGAGATAGAAGCAACATGTTTTGTAATTCAAGCCAGTGAAGTTGTTGTAGGTTCAGGCAGTGGTGAGTTCTGAATTGATTACCAGTAACAAATCTTGCTATACTATTGTACGTAGTGGTCAATTTAGAAAGATTGGTTTTCTTTAGGTTAGTGTAAATTGGTGAGGCATAGAGAAGCGTGGAAATGAGATGAGAGTGTGCCAAAGTAGCTTTGGCTGCTGGGGATAAGAATGTTTTAATTCTATAGAGGGAGCCCAGCTTTCTATGTACAGTTTTTATAGTGTTGTTTATGTGATAATCAAAGGTAAGATTGTTGTCAATCGTCACACCTAGCAGTTTGGTAGAAGTGTCAGGTGATATGAGAGTATTGTTGATAGAAGAGATAGAGAAGTCCAGAGGGGGGGATCTGGTAGTGGGTTTGAAAAGGAGGAGTTTTGTTTTTTTGGCATTAAGAAGTAGGCAGCGTTTTAAGAACCATGCTTCAACAGAATGGAACACCTTTTGAGTAATAGTTTGAAGCTCTGGGATGGTTTTTGCAGAGCAGATGAGTGTGGAGTCATCTGCATATTGTATGCACGTAACTTGGGGAATAGCTACTTGTAAGTCATTTATGAATAGGGAGAAAAGAAGGGGTCCAAGAATTGAGCCTTGTGGTACACCGAGCGAGATCGGGAGAAGAGAGGAGAGTTTATTCTCCCAGAGGACAGCTTGTTTCCTGTTGAAAAGATAGGAGGAGAACCACTGGATGGTATTTGGTTCCATAGCAAGTGATTCCAAGATTTTTAGGAGGAGAGGGTGATTGACCATGTCAAAAGCTTTTGATAGGTCAATGAAAAGTGCTGAAGATAGGGTATTATTATTGCGGTTTTTGTTAATGAGGTCAGTGAAGGAAAGGAGAGCAGTAGTAGTGCTATGAAAAGGTCTGAAACCATGTTGACAATGAGATAGTATGTTATGTTTAGTTAAGTGGGACATTAGTTGGTGGTGAATACATTTTTCCATGATTTTTGCTAGTGGAGAAAGGAGGGCAATGGGTCTATAATTAGAGTATTCTGTAGAGTTTCCTCCCTTATGTAAGGGTATAATATGTGAGATTTTCCAGATATCAGGGATGTTTCCTTCTTTAATGGTTCTGTTAATAAGAATAGATATGGGATAGGCTATTTCAGTGGCTGCTTTTTGAAGAAATTCAGATGGAAGTTGGTCAGCTGATGGAGTACATGGCTTAAGCTTTTGAATACATTTTAGGATGAAGGTGGTAGAGATGGGCTGTATAATAAAGCTTGGTAAACTAGTAGAGGCAAGTTGAGGAACATTAGAGTTGTCTGAAGAAAGGTGAGAGGCTAGTGAGTTGATAGTATCAGTGGAAAAGGAGTTGAAAGCATTGGCAGTTTCAAGGGAAGAAATTTTGTCTGATCCCAAGGGGGAGGGAGTGGAAGTTTGTCCAGGGTGAAGAAGTTTGTTCAATGTTGCCCAGAATTTTTGGGAATTGTTATGATTAGATTGCTGTAGGTTACAATAGTAGTGTTTTTTATCAGACAGAATAGCTTTTTTGGTAATGTTTCTTAGGTGTCTAAAGGTTTGATGATCTGAGGGTAGTTTACTTGTTCTCCATTTTAGCCAGAGTTTGTTTCTGAGTAATACTTTCTGTCTTGTGTCTTTAGACAGCCAGGGGGCTGGTTCAGTTTTTATTCTGATATTTCGTTTTGGAGGATGGCAATCTAAGATTGTTAAGAATTTGTTATTAAAGTATTGAACTGCTTCATTAAGGGGAAGAGTTTTTAGTGGATTCCAGTCACACGCATTTAGCTCAGTTTTAAATAGAGTGAGGTTAAAATATTTCTTGCTACGTATGGTCCTGATTGAAGGGGTATTTGTAGTGATATTCTTTTGCCTTATGATATAGGTTAAGTTATGGTCACTGATATCATCAGGCAGGGTCCCTGCTAGGTAATTAAGTTGGGGTTTGTTGACCAGGATCCAATCAAGTATACTTTCTTTGTTGTTAGGTTTATTAGTTCTAGTAGGGGTGTTTATAGTTTGTGTAAAGCCATGGAGATTAATATGGGAGGCTGGGTTGTTAGAATTTACTGAGAACCAATCAAGGTTAAAGTCTCCAAGTATTATAGTTTCTTGTGGGTGGTTAGTTGAAGCCCAACTAAGAATACTTTCTATGTTATTGGAGTTATTACCAGGTGGAAGGTAGGTACAGATAATGTAGATGGCTTTATTAGGGTTAAGTTGTAGTTTAGTTAAAAGGAGTTCAGTGTTGGTGTTTTCAGGGGGGTCATAGGGAATTGTGGATATATTAAGTTCGGTTTTAAAAATGAGAGCTACTCCTCCTCCTTTACGAGTATTGCGGTCTAATCGTAAGATGTTGTAACCAGGGGGAATGATTTCAGTATCCTTAGTGTGGGGTTTTAACCAGGTTTCTGTTAAACAGAGGATGTCAAAAGAGTGACATTGCAGAAGAGAGTGAAGTTGAGTAATTTTGTTGCTGACACTTCGAATATTTAGGTGTCCTAAGAGTAAAGTGCTAGACTTAGAGATTGGTAGTGGAAGGGGTGAGTTAGAAATTATTGTGGTGCCTTTGGTAGAGATCTTAGAAGGACCAGGGTTTGGGTGTATATCACCATCTGTCAGGGTAGTAGGCTTGCGTACTGAGTGTGGTTTAATAGTTAGATTAAGTTTGTCTTTTTGTTTCCTTGACATAAGATTATTACATTTGGAGTGGGATAGTCTATGATATTTCGCTAGAAGATAGCAGGAGGTAGATGTAATATTAGAGTGGTTACAGTTTAGGGATAGGAGTTCAGAGGCAGTTTGCTTGGAAGAGGTTGTAAGGTGGTAATTATGTTTTATTTCATAGGAAGTCAAAAGGTAAGGTAGTGTGAGTACTAGAGAGATAAATATCAGGGCTGCTAGTTTAGTTAGGATGTTTTTTATTATAAAGGTTTTGGAAGTAGAAGTGGCAGTTGTTAGAGACATGGTGAGAGGAGGATGGGAAGAGATTATAGTGCTAAAGGGTGGGGTAGGTATATTTGTAGGATGAGGAGGCTAGGAGGTAAGTGCTATAAGATAGGTCTGGGTAGGAGAGGGAAGTGAGATATGTAGGGTGGGGAGGGATTAGGAAATAATTATGAGGGAAGAGTCAGCACTGAGGTAGTAGTACCTGATAGGTGTGTTAACAAGGGGGTGTGGACTGTGAGGTATAAGAGTAGGAGTGCGTAGGGTGGGTGGGATAAGGGGGTAGGGAGGGGAGCGAAGCGGGGCAGAAACAGACAGAGGAGAGGGAGCATAGGCAATCAGTCCAGCTAAGGAGCTGAGACACCATTTAGTTTGTAAAGAGAGAATATAGTGGAAATATAAGAGTAAGGAGTGAGACAGAAATGAAATGGGAAGTAACTTGTAAAGCAGGGGAAAGAACAGAGAGAAACAGACTTCACATTAGAGTTAAGGGGGTAGAGGTAAGAATAGAAATGAAATAGAGGCTTTCCTGAGGGGAACAGAGTAAGGTACAAGAACAGCGCTAGGAGCTGGAGACAAGCAACCACAAGCTGTAAGAAAGTAGTCACTGGGGAAATTAGGTATGCAGGAAGAAAGAAAGAAACCAGATAAAGTCACACAGGGTAAAACAAAAAGTGAAAGGGAGAAATAGAAGAGCTAATCATAATGACCTGAGAGGAAGGAAAAGTAGCAGAGAGAGCTGGCAGATAGAAGGGTAGAGTTAGGCAGTGTAAGGAGGAGAGGGTCACAGAGCACTACAAAAATGAAAAGGAATAGGAGTGAGAAAGTGAGAATAGGAAGAGTAAGGGAGGCAATATACCAGTACTGTAAGTTTAGTTGTGGTCTGTGGGATACCTAGGGGGGGGGGGCGGCTGCTGCTGGCAGGCTTAGCTGGGAGCAAACGAAACTGCACCGGGTAAAAATAGGTCAAAACTACCATCAAAATTATGTAGACATACTCTTTTTGAATCTTGAGGAGGTGGGTTTGAAGAGGAGTGCAAGGGTCCAGAGTCTTTTAAGGTAGTTGGTATTAAGTACCCTCGTAGAGTAGAGTAGGTTTCACAGTCGGGAAAATAGACACTGGGTGAAGCAGTAGAATTAGCTGGTACAGGAGAAAATGAGGGAGAGAATACAAAAGTGTTAAAAATACACAAAAAAATGCAGTAACTTATCAATATAAAGCTGTAGCCAGGTACACAAACAATGCAGTCACTATCAAAATAAAGCTGTAGACAAGTACACAGGAACAGTATTCAAATCAACTGTACCAATATGTAGCACTTTACAAACAGTATAAGCAAGGGCAGAAACACAATGCATAGATACCCAGTTAAGAAGTACACCAGTTAAACATATGCATTTCAACAGTAGAAATATTGCAGCAGTTTGGTTCAAAAAGACACTGTTAAGTAAAGCATATATACTCCATCTAAAGGCACAGGGATAGCATGGGGCATGCCCAAGGATCCATATTGTAAGATAAGGAAGTGCGCCAAGAGTAGGGAGGCCCAGTAGCAGGTAAGACCCGAGCCCAGTTTGCACTTGAAAGGGCACTATTTAAACCTTCACTCGGTACCCAGAGTGCATTAAAACACTGCTAAAAAATTAACAGTAAAAGGACTAGGCCTTAGACAAGGTAGGTCCCCTGAAGCATCTGTATGGGGTCCTGGAGGCACTGAGTAGCCTCGAATTGAAACGCTGAACAAGGCGCTATATGTTTCCCGCTAATGTCACTGAAAAAAATAGCCCTGGCTAAAACTTACAACACTAGAAGCCCTAAAATTACAAGGTTGCTCTATGTGTAAGTAAGTACATACCAACCCTAAAAGTACAAGGTTGCTCTATGTGTAAGTAAGGAATGTACTCAGTCATGGGTATAACAAAATAACGCTGCGTGTGCTGTTGGACATGAAAAAAGAAAAAAGACAAATAAGGCTGACACGCTAACGCTGAATAGCCCTTCTATGTTTAAGTTACGACCAGCTAGGTCCGCTGTAGACAGGGGAGTGTATAAACCACAGCGATAGAACAAATTAAAGTACCAGCATCAGTATTTCATAAATCCAGAAGCAGATCCCTGGAGCGTGTGTCTCTGAGGGATTGGGATTTCTTTAAGTGTAGCATGTCCAGCAGCTCTGGGTTTGACATGGCCTTGTATGTTAAGCAGAGATCACCTCTGAGTAGACGATATGCGACAGAGTATAGGTGGAGTTTTTTTTAAACTGTCAACATAGGGCATCTGCTTTAGGCCAGTGATTCTTTTAGTGAGGTATTTCTGCGGCCTTTCCAGTTGTTGCAGATGTCTTGAAAGGTACGTACCAAATGGGGCATTGTATTCTATAATGGGTCTAATGAGGGATGAGTACAGTGGGACAATGACCTCCTTTTTTCTGGATGAAAAGCCCTTAGTGATGAGGTGTGCCACATAGAAAGATTTCCTGTCTGTTGTGGCGATGTGGTTATCGAAGGTGAGACCACTGTCTACCTGTGTCCATAAGTCTCTTATCACACTTTCGGTGTTTAGTGTACTGCCACCTATGTGGTAATTCACGGGTATATGTTTTTTTCCCAAAGGGGATAACTATACATTTCTTGGCATTGAGCTTGAGCCCATGGCTCTGGCAACAAGCATCTGTTTCTGTAAGGCCTTTTTGTAGAATATCCACATCATTTGGGGATTCAGTAATGGCTCCCAGTTTGCAGTCATCTGCAAACTTTGTTAGCCAGAGTCCCTTAGTGTTGGCCCGTACTTCAGAGAAGTAGATGCCAAACAAGAGCAGTCCCAGGACTGAACCCTGAGGTACTCCACTTGACACGTGTCTGGATCTGGATTTGGAGATGGCTACTTTTACAGCGTGGGTTCTGTCAGTAAGCCAGCTGGCAACTCATGGAGTGATGTAGGGATTAATGCCCAGCTTAGTAAGTTTATCTATGATCCTAGAGTGGGGGATGGTGTCGAAGGCCTTGGCGAGTTCCAGATAGGCTGTGTGGACCACCTTACCCTTGGCCACAGCTCTGGAGACTGATTTGAAGAAGTCAGTCAGGTTCAGGAGACAAGATCGGCCTTTCACAAACCCAAACTGCATGGGGTCCAGAGTTTGAAGGTTGCCAATGTCTTTGTTTATAAGTTCCATGATAATAAGTTCCATGGCCTTGCAGATCAGGCTTGTCAGACTGATGGGGTGGTAGTTCCCGGGATCCAAGGTGGATCCCCCTTGTGGAGTGGGATAACTGTAGCTGTGCGCCACTCAGTGGGCATGAAGCCTGAGGTGAGGCTATGATTAAACATGACACTTAGGTGAGGTGCCAGTTCATTTTGTAGTTCATATAGTACACAGCCTAGGATGTTGTCTGGTCCCATGGATGCTGTATTCTTAGATTTGGAGAGTGCATTTTCTTTCCTGTGTGGCCGTTATTACCAGAATTTGGCAATATTTCGGTATTGAGATGAGCCCTTTAGGGGTTGAGAGGGGGGTGAAGTTTGCACTGAATCGATCTGCCAGAATATTGGCAATATCCTTGGGATCAGTATATTTAATGCCATTCTGTTGTAGCTCAGAGCAGATCTGAATATTGCCATTTAGATTCTTGACATAGCTATAGAATACCTTGGGGTTGTCTTTAGAATCTTTGGCAATTTTATTTTCGTAACTAGCTTTGGAGGATTTTATGAGGGATCTCAGCTTCTTACTGAGGCTGGTAAAGGAGTTTTTTGCATCCTGGGATTTTCCTCTTTTCTGCAACAATTTCTTCCTTTTGCTGTAAAGTTTGTTTATGGCAGGGGACCATCCGATTGGCTTCCTTTTTTTGGAGGAGAGCGTCTTGGTTCTACTGGGGATGGCACAATTCATGCACGAGTGGATGTGCTTGTACAGTGCCCTAGTGTAGGATTTAGTAGCCGAACTTTCAGTTCCCATCTGCATGGGTGTCATGAAGTTTGTCACTTCTGACTTGAGTAGCATGAAGTTGGTTTTAGAGAAGTTCTTTACGGAGGTTTCCTTACTGGGGGTGGGATGTGGATGTCAAGGGTAATTAGCTTATAGTCAGACCTGACCAATGAGGGGGTGACCATAGGTGTGGAGCATCGATTTCCCATGTTGGTAATGACCAGGTCTAGAATATTGGAGCCCCTGATGGGACTAAGGATTAATTGATCCGGGGCGTTGGAATTTATGAATTCCAAGAACCGTTGGGCAAAGGTGTTGGTACATGAGTAGTTTTCCTAGTTAATGGCAGGGTAGTTGAAATCAACCAGTATTAGGGTGTTTGGTTGTATCTTAATATTTTCCAGTATGTTTAGAAAGGTGTAGTGAAAATCTTGGGGCATGGTGAGGGAGCTGTAGCAAGCTACAATTTGGATTGCATTCTTACCAAGTGTTAGCTTCACCTGGAGAATTTCAGACACATTGTGTTGGGCAAGTAACCTGGTGTTCTGAATATCCTTGGTGAATATGGACACTCTTCCACCTTTAGTGTTTCGGTCCTGGTTTGGTGGCCAAAAAGTGTGGTAAGAGTTGTAGCCTGGTATTGCAGGGGTGCTCTCTTGAGCCTTGAACCAGGTCTCAGTTACTGCACAGATATCGATGTTCTCCATTTTTAGGAGTGCCTCATTTTGAGGTTTAGACTTCTAGCATTGAGTAGCATTACCTTCAGATTTTGCATACTTGTACCTGTTACAGTGGTGGTTTTGTCCTTTGAACTTTGCCTAAAAAAGGCACTATAGGGGTGGCAAGAGCCTTAGCCAGTAACCTGAATTCCAGAGGTGACAGCTGCAGACCATCTCTGGCAAAGCATCATGGTCTGTCGATCATGTTGTCCCAGGCAGACAGATACTGGATCCCCTTTGAATGACACCAGATGTTTAGCCAATTGTTGAAGTCAATCATTTTGTCCTTATACTGTGGTATCATTCTGGGTGAAGGCAGGATGCTACTCAGGGCTAGGGTCATAACTGCCTGGGCCACATGATCCAAGAGCTCTTCCATGTCTCTTTTCATGTAGTCCAGGGAGGTATGTCTCAAGTCATTCACTCCAACATGGACAATGACAGAGTTATATTTGTACTTGTTGTGGAGTGACTTGAGTGCATGCGTTATGTGGCAGATCCTGGCACCCGACAGGCAGCTGACTGTAATTTTTTCCTTGTTCAGCCTGGTGAGTGGGACCTATGACTAAAGTGTTGGTTACATTGTCTTACCTTAGGGGCTGTTGTTGGGTGGCACACTGGTGTTGTGAGCTATGTGACACTTTGGATGTGAATGGTGTTTGTTTGCATTTCAGCTTCGGAGGTCCTTGTTGCTTGGGCAGGTTATTGTTAAGGGCCTCCACATATGTGGGTTTAGTGTTGCTATGTGTGGGTGTTGGTGATGTAGGTTTAGAAGGGCTATATGTTGCTTGAGGTGTAGTGCAGGTGTTAACCTTCTCCTCTTGACTGTCTAGCACAATTTTGGGTGGAGAGCGCTTTGCTTCCAGTTTGGCTATGTAAGTGCATCTCTCGCAGGTTGTAGTGTTGGGTGGTAGGAGGAGAGGGTTGTCAGTGTACATGAGGCAATTGCTGCATTGACCCAGTATGCCCAGATTCACCAGGTGGACAGGAGAAATCACCAGAAGCTGACCCTTGGACATGCCTGGTTTGTTGCTTTTTTTTTGTAAAGTACAAGAGCTGTTTTCCCTTACCTTAGCAAGGTACTTTGCAATTATAGGCTGTTTAGTGCCTATGATTAATTTCTCCTTCTTAACAAGGAGAGTTGAGTGCTTATATAAGTTTAAGACTTCCTAGTGCTTTTCAGCAGGTTTTAAAGCAAGTGCTAGTCACAGGGATGCTTAAAGGTAAGATGAAAAAAATGGTTTATCCTAAACAATGCAGTGTGCATTAGAAGAGTTAGATGTGAAAGTAGGTAACTTACGTTTTACCTGTCTAAAAAGTTAAGTTTTAGTGGAGAGTCACTATTTTTAAAACAGCAAGATAGATTGAAAGGGGGTGGTCACTTTTGTATTCTGGTACTATGGAATACAGTAGTATGGCCAATAAATTTAAATAGTTGAAGGAGAGTGATTTCACAAAATGATAATTTTGTGCTTACTCACACAAGCCAGTAAAAACAGAGAAGACATGAGATATATGGTCAAATTAACATAAGGGGAAGGCAACTAGAAAGACAGTGGTGTTTAAGAACACTACAGTAACTGGGTGGGAGGATCATCTATGATGCTTTGTGGATCATGTTTCCAGTGTTTTTCAGCCACTTCAATACAATAATGTTTGCACAATCCCCAGTGCAACAGTCTTGCCACATCATTATGCCTTTCAGTAGGTTCCCTGTTACCAGATCGCAGACACAGTTTGTCGAATGTGTCTTGATCAAACCGAAAAGAGTGAAAAGGCAAAATAGCGAAGCGGCTTTTCAGCGAATTCTTTCCCTGGGAAAGAATTTGCTTGGCTGCTTTCGTTACTTTGCCATTTTCAGAACTGTAGTGCGATCTCAGAGTTGATATATTTAAGTAGGGGTGTGTGGGGGCACAGCCCCCCACATCGGGGGGTGTGGGGGGCAAATCCCCCCACATTATGTAATGTTTTAAAGTTGTTGTTTTTTTTTCTTTTATTTCGGAAGTGCAATTTTTTCCCTTGGAAAAAAATCATTGTTCTGAGGTTTCAACTTTGTAAGCTTTCGTTCAAATGGGGTCGATTGTTTATCATTCGCTTTTGTAAATGTGTGATAACATAATATAGACCCCTTTCAGTATACAGTCCTTCTGCCATTATGATGTCACAACCAGCAATGAGGTGTGCAACTGTTTCCAATCTTGTTTTACAAAACCTTCATTTGTCTGTTTCTTACACATGTTCAATGGACTTTGTAAACCAACGTGTACGTAGCCCACTATCTTGGGCCGCCAATATTAACTTTTCATCTCTTGGTTTTAATTCACCTCTCCTTAAACTGCAACTGTTTCCAATCCTGTTTTAAATTTTTTTCCATATTTATTTTTGTTTTCCAAAAGTATATTACAGCAGATAATAATACAAATAATCATGAAAATTGTCAGATACAAAGTAGTATTTGTTTCAACATGCAATCAGGTCATATTTCTACTAAGTCACATAGAATAAAACACATTGGCTATTTATTTTCAAATGTTAACAGGAAAATGTATAGAATTATCCTAATTGCATGGTGTAGTAAACTCTAACATACGATATACAATATTTACAGCAGGTCAACAGCAGCTAAAGGACAGAAGTATGAGAGATGTCTCTGTATTTGATTCATCCCTAAATTGCTTGTCTAAGCTTTTTTTGATTTGTACTTTACTTAGTATAGAGGGGATTTTGTATACAATGTGATGATTTGATTCTTTGAATAATATTCATTCTTTTAGAATGTGGTTCAGAAGGAGACTCCAGTAATTTTGAAAATGTGTGCATTTATTACTATCACTTGTGATTAATTTATGTGCTGTAACATATCTAGTAGCTTTGTTCTTGAATTCCTCCCATGATAGTTTGGTTCTGTCTGTTCAATTCTGGGTGATATATTGTTTCATTAGCGCAAATAATGTGACTAATAACTGTGTGTCCTGCTTAAGTAATTTTTTTTTTGGGGGGGGTTATATGTAGGATAGCAAATTCCCACGATAGTGTTGATTGCTTGTAACTCATTTTTTCTAACTTCACTTTCAGAGAACGCCATAACTTGTATGTAAATTTAAGGCCCGATAGGATATGAAAGAGATCAGCGTTCACTGTTGGACAATAGGGACAGTTTGGGGAGTAGTTTGAATTCAATTTATTTAAAATCACTGCTGTGAAGTAGGCATTATTGTTGATCATCAATGGGGTATAGATTAACCTCTTGAAAGGGGATAATTTTAGTGTAGTTTCTAGTGCTTTGAAATTTTGTTCATCCGTAATTTTTCATTTGTCTCATTCCAGTAGGCAGAGAACAGTAAAGATGATTGATATTTGATGGATGCAATTAACTTGTATGGGCAGAGAACAGTAAAGATGACTGATATCTGATGGATGTAATTAACTTGTATGGGCAGAGAACAGTAAAGATGATTGATATGTGATGGATGTAATTAACTTGTATGGGCAGAGAACAGTAAAGATGATTAATATTTGATGGATGTAATGAATTTGTATAGGCAGAGAACAGTAAAGATGATTGATGTTTGATGGATGTAAATAACTTGTATGTGGTAGAGAACAGTAAAGATGATTGATATTTGATGGATGTAATTAACTTGTATGGGCAGAGAAAGTAAAGATGATTGATATTTGATGGATGTAATTAACTTGTATGGGCAGAGAACAGTAAAGATGATTGATATTTGATGATGTAATTAACTTGTATGGGCAAAGAACAGTAACGATGATTGATATTTGATGGATGTAATTAACTTGTACGTGTTAGAGAACAGTAAAGATGATTGATATTTGATGGATGTAATTAACTTGTATGTGGTAGAGAACAGTAAAGATGATTGATATTTGATGGATGTAATTAACTTGTATGTGTTAGAGAACAGTAAAGATGATTGATATTTGATGGATGTAATTAACTTGTATGGGCAGAGAACAGTAAAGATGATTGATGTGTGATGGATGTAATTAACTTGTATGGGCAGAGAACAGTAAAGATGATTGATATGTGATGGATGCAATTAACTTGTATGGGCAGAGAACAGTAAAGATGATTGATATGTGATGGATCTAATCAACTTGTCTGGGCAGAGAACAGTAAAGATGGTTGATATTTGATGGATGTAATTAACTTGTTTGGGCAGAGAACAGTAAAGATGATTGATATTTGATGGATGTAATTAACTTGTATGGGCAGAAAACAATAAAGATGATTGATATTTGATGGATGTAATTAACTTGTATGGGCAGAGAACAGTAAAGATGATTGATATTTGATGGATGCAATTAATTTGTATGGGCAGAGAACAGTAAAGATGATTGATATGTGATGGATGTAATTAACTTGTCTGGGCAGAGAACAGTAAAGATGACTGATATTTGATGATGTAATTAACTTGTATGTGTTAGAGAACAGTAAAGATGATTGATATGTGATGGATGTAATTAACTTGTATGGGCAGAGAACAGTAAAGATGATTGATATTTGATGGATGTAATTAACTTGTATGGGCAGAGAACAGTAAAGATGATTGATATTTGATGATGTAATTAACCTGTATGGGCAGGGAACAGTAAAGATGATTGATATTTGATGATGTAATTAACCTGTATGGGCAGAGAACAGTAAAGATGATTGATATTTGATGGATGTAATTAACTTGTATGGGCAGAGAACAGTAAAGATGATTTATATTTGATAGCTGTAATTAATTTGTATGGGCAGAGAACAGTAAAGATGATTGATATTTGATGGATGTAATTAACTTGTATGGGCAGAAAACAGTAAAAATGATTGATATTTGATGGATGTAATTAACTTGTATGTGTTAGAAAACAGTAAAGATGATTTATATTTGATGATGTAATTAACTTGTATGTGTTAGAGAACAGTAAAGATGATTGATATTTGATGGATGTAATTAACTTGTATGGGCAGAGAACAGTAAGATGATTGATATTTGATGGATGTAATTAACTTGTATGGGCAGAGAACAGTAAAGATGATTGATATTTGATGGATGTAATTAACTTGTATGGGCAGAGAACAGTAAAGATGATTGAGATTTGATGGATGTAATTACCTTGTATGTGCAGAGAACAGTAAAGATGATTGATATTTGATGGATGTAATTAACTTGTATGGGCAGAGAACAGTAAAGATGACCGATATTTGATAGCTGTAATTAACTTGTATGGGCAGAGAACAGTAAAGATGATTGATATTTGATGGATGTAATTACCTTGTATGTAATTAATGATGTAATTAACTTGTATGTGGTAGAGAACAGTAAAGATGATTGATATGTGATGGATGTAATTAACTTGTACGGGCAGAGAACAGTAAAGATGATTGATATTTGATGGATGTAATTAACTTGTATGGGCAGAGAACAGTAAAGATGATTAATATTTGATGATGCAATTAACTTGTATGTGTTAGAGAGCAGTAAAGATGATTGATATTTGATGGATGTAATTAACTTGTATGGGCAGAAAACAGTAAAGATGATTGATATTTGATGATGTAATTAACTTGTATGGGCAGAGAACAGTAAAGATGATTGATATTTGATGGATGTAATTAACTTGTATGTGTAGAGAACAGTAAAGATGATTGATATTTGATGGATGTAATTAACTTGTATGGGCAGAGAACAGTAAAGATGATTGATATTTGATGGATGTAATTAACTTGTATGGGCAGAGAACAGTAAAGATGATTGATGTGTGATGGATGTAATTAACTTGTATGGGCAGAGAACAGTAAAGATGATTGATGTGTGATGGATGTAATTAACTTGTATGGGCAGAGAACAGAAAAGATGATTGATGTGTGATGGATGTAATTAACTTGTATGGGCAGAGAACAGTAAAGATGATTGATATGTGATGGATGTAATTAACTTGTATGGGCAGAGAACAGTAAAGATGATTGATGTGTGATGGATGTAATTAACTTGTATGGGCAGAGAACAGTAAAGATGATTGATATGTGATGGATGTAATTAACTTGCATGGGCAGAGAACAGTAAATATGATTGATATTTGATGGATGTAATTAACTTGTATGGGCGGAGAGCAGTAAAGATGATTGATATTTGATGATGTAATTAACTTGTATGGGCAGAGAACAGTAAAGATGATTGATATTTGATGGATGTAATTAACTTGTATGTGTTAGAGAACAGTAAAGATGATTGATATCTGATGGATGTAATTAACTTGTATGGGCGGAGAGAAGTAAAGATGATTGATATTTGATAGCTGTAATTAACTTGTATGGGCAAAGAACCGTAAAGATGATTGATATTTGATGGATGTAATTAACTTGTATGGGCAGAGAACAGTAAAAATGATTGATATTTGGTGGATGAAATTAACTTGTATGGGCAGAGAACAGTAAAGATGATTGATATTTGATGGCTGTAATTAACTTGTATGGGCAGAGAACAGTAAAGATGATTGATATTTGATGGATGTAATTACCTTGTATGTAATTAATGATGTAATTAACTTGTATGTGGTAGAGAACAGTAAAGATGATTGATATTTGATGGATGTAATTAACTTGTATGTGTTAGAGAACAGTAAAGATGATTGATATTTGATGGATGTAATTAACTTGTATGGGCAGAGAAC